>NW_027140162.1:0-125000 GCF_036365525.1 Heterodontus francisci
TTGTACAGCTGCAGCATGACCTCGTGGCTCTGAAACTCGATCCCCCTACTAATAAAATCTGACACACCATATGCCTTCTTAACAGCCCTATTAACCTGGGTAGCAACCTTCAGGGATTTATGCACCTGGAAACCAAGATCTCTCTGTTCATCTACACTACCAAGAATCTTCCCATTAGCCCAGTAGTCTGCATTCCTGTTACTCCTTCCAAAGTGAATCACCTCGCACTTTTCCGCATTAAACTCCATTTGCCATCTCTCAGCCCAGCTCTGCAGCCTATCTATGTCCCTCTGTACCCTACAACATCCTTCGGCACTATCCACAACTCCACCGACCTTAGTGTCATCTGCAAATTTACTAACCCACTCTTCTACACCCACTTCTAGGTCATTTATAAAAATGACAAACAGCAGTGGCCCCAAAACAGATCCTTGCGGTACACCACTAGTAACTAAACTCCAGGATGAACATTTGCCATCAACCACCAACCCTCTGTCTTCTTTCAGCTAGCCAATTTCTGATCCAAAGCTCTAAATCACCTTCAACCCCATACTTCCGTATGTTCTGCAATAGCCTACCGTGGGGAACCTTATCAAACGCCTTACTGAAATCCAGATACACCACATCCACTGCTTTACCCTCATCCACCTCTTTGGTCACCTTCTCGAAAAACTCAATAAGGTTTGTGAGGCACGACCTACCCGTCACAAAACCGTGCTGACTATCACTAATGAACTTATTCTTTTCTAGATGATTATAAATCCTGTCTCTTATAACCTTTTCCAACATTTTACCCAAAACCGAAGTAAGGCTCACAGGTCTATAATTACCAGGGCTGTCTCTGCACCCCTTCTTGAACAAGGGGACAACATTTGCTATCCTCCAGTCTTCCGGCACTATTCCTGTCGACAATTACGCCATAAAGATCAAGGACAAAGGCTCTGCAATCTCCTCCCTAGCTTCCCAGAGAATCCTAGGGTAAATCCAATCTGGCCCAGGGGACGTGTCTATTTTCACACTTTCCAAAATTGATAACACCTCCTCCTTGTGAACCTCAATCCCATCTAGCCTAATAGCCTGAATCTCAGTATTCTCCTCAACAACATTTTCTTTCTCTACTGTAAATACTGACGAAAAATATTCATTTAACACTTCCCCTATCTCCTCTGATTCCACACACAACTTCCTACTACTATCCTTGATTGGCCCTAATCTAACTCTAGTCATTCTTTTATTCCTGATATACCTATAGAAAGCCTTAGGGTTTTCCCTGATCCTATCCGCCAATGACTTCTCGTGTCCTCTCCTTGCTCTTCTTAGCTCTCCCTTTAGATCCTTCCTGGCTAGCTTGTAGCTCTCAAGCGCCCTAACTGAGCCTTCACGTCTCATCCTAACATAAGTCTTCTTCTTCCTCTTGACAAGATCTTCAACTTCTTTAGTAAACCACGGCTCCCTCGCTCGACAACTTCCTCCCTGCCTCACAGGTACATCCGTATTAAGGACACGCAGTAGCTGCTCCTTGAATAAGCTCCACATTTCGATTGTGCCCATCCCCTGCAGTTTCCTTCCCCATCCGACGCATCCTAAATCTTGCCTAATCGCATCATAATTTCCTTTCCCCCAGCAATAATTCTTGCCCTGCGGTATATACCTGTCTCTGCCCATCGCTAAGGTAAACCTAACCGAATTGTGATCACTATCACCAAAGTGCTCACCTACATCTAAATCTAACACCTGGCTGGGTTCATTACCCAGTACCAAATCCAATGTGGCATCGCCCCTGGTTGGCCTGTCTACATCCTGTGTCAGAAAACCCTCCTGCACACACTGGACAAAAACTGACCCGTCTAAAATACTCGAACTATAGTATTTCCAGTCGATATTTGGAAAGTTAAAGTCCCCCATAACAACTACCCTGTTACTGTCGCTCCTGTCGAGAATCATCTTCGCTATCCTTTCCTCTACATCTCTGGAACTATTTGGAGGTCTATAGAAAACTCCCAACAGGGTGACCTCACCTCTCCTGTTTCTAACCTCGGCCCAGACTACCTCAGTAGACGAGTCCTCAAACGTCCTTTCTGCCGCTGTAATACTCGCCTTGATTAACAATGCCACACCATCCCCCTCCCCCTCCAACCCCCCCACCCCCCTCTTTTACCATCTTCTCTGTTCTTACTGAAACATCTAAATCCCGGAACCTGCAACATCCATTCCTGCCCCTGCTCTACCCATGTCTCCGAAATGGCCACTACATCGAGATCCCAGGTACCAACCCATGCTGCAAGCTCACGCACCTTATTCCGGATGCTCCTGGCGTTGAAGTAGACACACTTTAAACCAGGTTCTTGCTTGCCAGTGCCCTCTTGCGTCCTTGTAACCATATCCCTGACCTCACTACTCTCAACAGCCTGCACACTGACACTACAATTTAGGTTCCCATTCCCCTGCTGAATTAGGTTAAACCCCCCCGAAGAGAACTAGCAAATCTGCCCCCCCCCCAGGATATTGGTAGCCCTCTGGTTCAGGTGAAGACCATCCTGTTTGTAGAGGTCCCACCTACCCCAGAAAGAGCCCCAATTATCCAGGAAACCAAAACCCTGCAGCCACGTGTTCAACTCCTCTCTCTCCCTATTCCTCGATTCGCTATCACGTGGCACGGGCAACAATCCAGAGATAACAACTCTGTTGATAAATTAATTCAATAATCAGAGGAGGGGGAGGGGACTGTCACCATGTAGACAGAGCGGTGGAGGGGATTGTCACCATGGAGACAGAACGGGGGCGGGGACTGTCACCATGGAGACAGAGCGGGGAGGGGACTGTCACCATGGAGACAGAACGGGGGCGTGCACTGTCACCATGGAGACATAGCGGGGGAAGGGCCTGTCACAATGGAGACAGAGCGAGGGAGGGGACTGTCACCATGGAGACATAGCGGGGGAGGTGACCGTCACCATGGATACAGTGCGGGGGAGGACACTGTCACCATGGAGACAGAGCGGGGGAGGGGACTGTCACCACGGAGACAGAGCGGGGGCGGGGCCTCTCACCACGGAGACAGAGCGGGGGCGTGGCCTGTCACCACGGAGACAGAGCGGAGGCAGGACCTGTCACCATGGAGACAGAGCGGGGGCGGGGCATGTCACCATGGAGACAGAGCGGGGGCGGGGCCTGTCACCACGGAGACAGAGCGGGGGCGGGACCTCTCACAATGGAGGCAGAGAGGGGGAGGGGCCTCAAACCCTGGAGACAGAGCGGGGGCGTGGCCTGTCACCACGGAGACAGAGCGAGGGATGGGACTGTCACCATGGAGACAGAGCGGGGGCGGGGACTGTCAGCATGGAGACAGAGCGGGGGCAAGGACTGTTAACATGGAGACAGAACGGGGGCGTGGCCTGTCACCACGGAGACAGAGCGAGGGATGGGACTGTCACCATGGAGACAGAGCGGGGGCGGGGACTGTCAGCATGGAGACAGAGTGGTGGCGGGGCCTGTCACCATGGAGACAGAACGGGGCGGGGCCACTCACCACGGAGACAAAGCGGGGGCGGGGACTGTCACCATGGAGACAGAGCGGGGGCGGGGACTGTCACCATGGTGACTGAGCGGGGGCGGCGCCTCTCACCACGGAGACAATGCGGGGGCGGGGCCTGTCACCACGGAGACAGAGCGGAGGCGGGACCTGTCACCATGGAGACAGATTGGGGGCGTGGTCTGTCATCATGGAGACAGAGCGGGGCCGGGGCCTGTCAGCATGGAGACAGAGCGGGGGCGTGGTCTGTCATCATGGAGACAGAGCGGGGCCGGGGCTTGTCAGCATGGAGACAGAGCGGGGGCGTGGTCTGTCATCATGGAGACAGAGCGGGGGCGGGGCCTGTCAGCATGGAGACAGAGCGGGGGCGTGGTCTGTCATCATGGAGGCAGAGCGGCGGCGTGATCTATCATCATGGAGACAGAGCGAGGGCGGGGCCTGTCAGCAAGGTGACGGGGCGGGGGCGGAGCCTGTTTCCAGGGTGACGGAGGAGTGGGGGCGGGGTCTGTTTCCAGGGTGACGGTTTCTGGGGACGGGATCTGTTTCCACGGTGATGGTGTGGGCGGAGTCTGTTTGCAGGGTGATGGGGAGTTGATGCGGGATCTGTTTCCAGAGTGACTGGGAGCGGGGGCGGTGTCTGTTACCAGGGTGACGGGAAGTGGGGGGCGGGGTCTGTTTCCAGTGTGACGAGCGTGGGAGCGGGGTCTGTTTCCAGTGTGATGGGGAGTGGAGGCGGGGTCTGTTACCAGGGTGACGGAGGAGTGGAGGCGGGATCTGTTTCCAGTGTGACGAGAGTGGGAGCGGGGTCTGTTTCCAGGGTGACGGGGAGCGGGGGCGGGGTCTGTTACCATTGTGAAGAGGTGGGGGCGGGGTCTGTTACCAGGGTGACGGAGGATTGGGGGCGGAGTTTGTTTCCAGTGTGACGAGAGTGGGAGCGGCGTCTGTTTCCAGGGTGATGGGGAGTGGAGGCGGGGTCTGTAAACAGGGTGACTGGGAGTGGCGGCAGGATCTGTTTCCAAGGTGACGGCGAGTGGGGGCGGGTTCTGTTTCCAGAGTGACGGGAGTGGGGGCGGTGTCTGTTTCCAGAGTGACGGCGAGGTCTGTTTCCAGAGTGACGGGAGTGGGGGCGGGGTCTGTTTCCATGGTTACGGGAGTGGGGGCGGGGACTGAATCTTTCTGATTCTTTTATAATCCCTTTCAAACAAAAAGAATCCTGATAATTATTGAGAATTCTTTATAATAATTTAGAAACATTTACTGACATTTGCAACCTTTATAAACTGTTTATAATTCTTCCTCTTACTTTGTAAATCTTTATAATCTTTATGATTGTCTGTGATTTATTATCCTTTATGAGTCTTTATTCTCATTTATAATCTGTTACATTCACTGCCCTGGACAGAAAACATTGAAAATGAACCCCGTGGATGACTCTCAATTCAAACAGACCACAGTGCATACCATTCAAAATGGCCGCAGCACATGTCACGTAAAATGGCCGCAGTGAAGGTGACATCAAACAGACCACAGTGCATATCATTTAAAAATGCCGTAACACATGTCACGTAAAATGGCCGCAGTGAAGGTGACATCAAAAAGACCACAGAGCATATAATTTAGAATGACCGCAGCACATGTCGTTTAAAATGGCCGCTGTGCAGGTGACATCAAACAGACAACAGTGCATGTCATCAGATCGAAGTGGCCTTTGTTAAAACCAGCTAGAGTGGTACTGAGTACCACACACACACCAGGAAAGAGCCAATTGAATTTGAGCCTATATTAATACCAGCTGGAGTGGTACTAAGGCTCATTCACACAGCGGGAAAGAACCAATTCAATCCAGGCCCCTATTAATACCAGCTGGATTAAAATTAACTCCCACTCACACACCAGGAAAGAGCCAATTCAATCCAAACCTCTACTAATACCAGCTGGAGTGGGACTGAGTCTCACTCACACACGAGGAAAGAGCCAGTTCAATCCAGGCCTCTATTTATACCGACTGGAGTGGTACTGAGTCCCACTCACACACCAGGAAAGAGCCAACTGAATCCGAGCCGATATTAACACCAGTTGGAGTGCTACTGAATCCCACACACACAACAGGAAAGAGCCAATTCAATACAAACCCCTACTAATACCTGCTGGAGTGGCACTGAGCCCACTCACACACCAGGAAAGAGGCAATTCTATCCAGGCCTCTATTATTACCAGCTGGAGCGGTACTAAACCCCACTGACACACCAAGAAAGAGCCAATTCAATCCAAGGTTCTATTAATACCAGCTGGCGTGGTACTGAGCCCCACGCACTCACCAGGAAAGGGCCAATTAAATCCAGACCTATATTAATACCAGCTGGAGTGGTACTGAGTCCCACTCTTACACCAGGAAAGAGCCAATTCAATCCAGGCCTCAATTAATACCAGCTGGCGTGGTACTGGGCCCCACACAAACACCAGGAAAGAGCCAATTAAATCCAGACCTATATTAATACCAGCTGGAGTGGTACTGAGTCCCACTCACACACCAGGAAAGAGCCAATTCAATCCAGGCCTCTATTAATACCAGCTGGCGTGGTACTGAGCCCCACGTACACACCAGGAAGGGGCCAATTCAATCCAGGCTTCTATTAATAGCAGCTGGAGTGGTACCGAGCCCCACTGACAATCCAGGAAAAAGTCAATTCAATCCAGGCCTCTATTAATACCAGCTAGAGTGGCAGTGAGTCCCAATCACACACCAGGAAAGGGCCAATTCAATCCAGGCTTCTATTAATAGGAGCTGGCGTGGTTCTGAGCACCACGCACACACCAGGAAAGAGCCAATTCAATCCAGACCGATATTAATACCAGCTGGAGTGGTTGTGAGCCAAACTCACGCATCAGGAAAGAGCCAATTCAATCTAGACCTCTACCGATATCAGCTGGAGCGGTACTGAGCCCCACTCACACACCAGAAAAGTTCCAGTTCAATCCAGGCCTCCTTCAATAGCAGCTGGAGTGGTACTGATTCCCACTCACACACTGGGAAAGAGCCAATTCAATCCAGAGCTCTATTAATACCAGCTGGAGTGCGACTGATTCCCACTCAAACACCAGAAAAGAGCCAATTAAATCCAGACCTCTATTAATGCAAACTGGAGTGGTACTGAGTCCCACTCACACACCAGGAAAGAGCCAATTCAATCCAGACCTCTATTAATACAAGCTGGAGTGGTACGGAGCCCCACTCACTCCCCAGGAACGAGCCAATTCAATCCAGACCTCTATTAATACAAGCTGGAGTGGTACTGAGTCCCACACACATTCACAAAAGTGCCAATTCAATCCCGGCCTCTATTTATACCAGCTGGAGCGGTACTGAGCCCCACTCACACACCATAAATGTTCCACTTCAATCCAGGCATCCTTTAATACCAGCTGGAGTGGTACTGAGCACCACTCACACACCAGAAAAGAGCCAGTTCTATCCAGGCCTCTATTAATACCAGCGGGAATGGTACTAAGTCCCATCCATTCACCAGGAAGGAGCCAATTCAATCCAGGCCTCTGTTAATACCAGCTGGAGTGGGACTGCGTCCCACGGACACACCCGGAAAGAGCCAGTTCAATCTGGGCCTCTATTAATACCAGCTGGAGTTGTAATGTGTCCCACTCATACACCAGAAAGAGCCAATTCAATTCGAGCTTCCATTAATACGAGCTGGAGTGGTACTGAGTCTCACGCACACACCAGGAAAGAGCCAGTTCAATCTGGGCCTCTATTAATACCAGCTGGAGTGGTAATGAGTCCCACACCTACATCGGAAAGAGCCAAGTCAATCCAAGTTTCCATTAATACCAGCTGGAGTGGTACTGAGTCCCACTCACACCCCAGGAAAGAGCAAATTCAATCCAGACCTCCAATAATAATAGCTGGAGTGGTACTGAGCCACACTCACTCATCACAAAAGTGCCAATTCAATCCAGTCCTCTATTTATACCAGCTGGAGTGGTACTGATTCCCACTCACACGCCTGGAAAGAGCCAGTTCAATCTGGGCCTCTATTAATACCAGCTAGAGTGGTACTGAGTCCCACTAACAAACCACAAAAGTGCCAATTCAATCCAGGCCTCTATTTATACCAGCTGGAGCGGTACTGAGCCCCACTCACACACCATAAATGTTCCACTTCAATCCAGGCCTCCTTTAATACCAGCTGGAGTGGTACTGAGCCCCACTCACTCACGACGAAAGTGTCTATTCAATCCAGATCTCTATTTATACCAGCTGGAGTGGTACTGAGCCACGCTCACACACCAGGAAAGAGCAAATTCAATTCAGACCTCCAATAATACCAGCTGCAGTGGTACCGAGTCCCACTCACACACCAGGAAAGAGCCAATACAATCCAGGGTTCTATGAACACCATCTGGCGTGGTACTGAGCCCCACTCACGCACCAGGAAAGTGCCAATTAAATCCAGATCTCAATTAATACCAGCTGGAGTGGTACTCAACCCCACTCACTCACCAGAAATAGCCAATTCAATCCAGGCCTCTATTGAGACTAGCTGGAGTGCGACTGAATCCCACTCACACACCAGGAAACAGCCAAATACATCCAGGCTTCTATTAATAGCAGCTGGAGTGGTACGGAGCCCTACTCAAGCACCAGGAAAGAGCCAAATCAATCCAGGCTACTATTAATACCAGCTGGAGTGGTACTGAGTCCCACTCACACAACAGGAAAAGAGCCAATTCACTCCAGGCCTCTATTTATACCATCTGGAGTGGTACTGAGCCCCACGCACACACATTAGAAAAGTTCCACTTCAATCCAGGCCTCTATTAATACCAGCTGGAGTGGTACTGAGTCCCACTCACACACCAGGAAAGAGCCAATTCAATACAGGTTTCTATTAATACCAGCTGGAGTGGTAGTGATCCCCACTCACACACCAGGAAAGAGAGTATTCAATCCAGCCCTCTATTAATACTAGCTGGATTGGTACTGAGCCCCACTCACTCACCAGGAAAGAGCCAATTCAATGCAGGCCTCTATTAATATCAGCTGGAGTGGTACTGATTCTTACCCACACATCAGGAAAGAGCCAATTCAATCCAGGTTTATATTAATACCAGCTGGAGTGGTACTGAGCCCCACTCACACACCAGGAAAGAGCCAATTCAATACAGACCTCTATTAATACCAGCTGGAGTGGTACTGATTCTTACCCACACATCAGGAAAGAGCCAATTCAATCCAGGTTTATATTAATACCAGCTGGAGTGGTACTGAATCTCACTCACACCAGGAAAGAGCCAATTCAATGCAGGTTTCTATTAGTACCATCTGGAGTGGTACTGATCCCCACTCACACACCAGGAAAGAGAGAATTCAATCCAGGCCTCCATTAATACCAGCTGGAGTGGTACTGAGCCCCACTCACACACCAGGAAAGAGCCAATTCAATCCAGGCTTCTATTAATACCAGCTGGAGTGGTACTGAGCCCCACTCACACACCAGGAAAGAGCCAATTCAATACAGGCCTCTATTAATAACAGCTGGAGTGGTACTGAGCCCAACTCACACTCCCGGAAAGAGCCAATTCAATACATTCCTCTATTAACACCAGCTGGAGTGGGACTGAGTCTCAGTCACACACCAGGCAAGAGCCAATTCAATACAGGCCTCTATTAATACCAGCTGGAGTGGTACTGATTCTTACTCATACACCAGAAAGAGCCAATTCAATTGGAGCTTCCATTAATACCAGCTGGAGTGGTACTGAGTCCCACTCACACACAAGGAAAGAGCCAGTTCAATCCAGGTCTCTAATAATACCAGCTGGAGTGGAATTAACCTCCCCTCACACACCAGGAAAGAGCGAATTCAGTCTAGAACTCCATTAATACCGGCTGGAATGGTACTGAGTCCCACTCAAACACCAGAAAGAGCCAATTCAATCCAAGCTTCCATTAATACCAGCTGGAGTGGTACTGAGTCCCACGTACACACCAGGAAAGAGCCAGTTCAATCCAGGCCTCTATTAATACCAGCTGGAGTGGTACTGAGTCCCAAGCACACATCAGGAAGGATCCAATTCAATCCAGGCCTCTATAAATAACAGCTGGAGTGGCACTGAGTCCCACTGACACACCAGGAAAGAGCCAGTTCAATCTGGGCCTATATTAATACCAGCTGGAGTTGTACTGAGTCCCACTAACACACCGCAAAAGTGCCAATTCAATCCAGGCCTCTATTTATTCCAGCTGGAGCGGTACTGAGCACCACTCACACACCACGGAAGTGCCACTTCAATCCAGGCCTCTATTAATACCAGCTGGAGCGGTACTGAGCACCACTCACACACCACAAAGAGCCAATTCAATCCAAGCTTCCATTAATACCAGCTGGAGTGGTACTAATTAGAATTAGAATTAGAATTAGAATATTACAGCGCAGTACAGGCCCTTCGGCCCTCGATGTTGCGCCGATCATCTGACCTACACTATTCCATTTACATCCATATGTCTATCCAATGACCACTTAAATGCCCTTAAAGTTGGCGAGTCTACTACTGTTGCAGGCAGGGCGTTCCACGCCCCTACTACTCTCTGCGTAAAGAAACTACCTCTGACATCTGTCCTATATCTTTCACCCCTCAAGTTAAAGCTATGTCCCCTCGTGTTTGCCATCCTCATCCGAGGAAAAAGACTCTCACTATCCACCCTATCTAACCCTCTGATTATCTTGTATGTCTCTATTAAGTCACCTCTCCTCCTCCTTCTCTCTAACGAAAACATCCCCAAGTCCCTCAGCCTTTCCTCGTAAGACCTTCCTTCCATACCAGGCAACATCCTAGTCAATCTCCTCTGCACCCTTTCCAAAGCTTCGACATCCTTCCTATAATGCGGTGACCAGAACTGCACGCAATACTCCAGGTGCGGCCTCACCAGAGTTTTGTACAGCTGCATCATGACCTCGTGGCTCCGAAACTCGATCCCCCTACTAATAAAGGCTAACACACCATATGCCTTCTTAACAGCCCTATTAACCTGGGTAGCAACTTTCAGGGATTTATGTACCTGGATACCAAGATCTCTCTGCTCATCTACACTACCAAGAATCTTCCCATTAGCCCAGTACTCTGCACTGCTGTTACTCCTTCCAAAGTGAATCACCTCACACTTCTCCGCATTAAACTCCATTTGCCATCTCTCAGCCCAGCTCTGCAGCCTATCTATGTCCCTCTGTACCCTACAACACCCTTCGACACTATCCACAACTCCACCGACCTTCGTGTCATCCGCAAATTTACTAACCCACCCTTCTACACCCTCATCCAGGTCGTTTATAAAAATGACAAACAGCAGTGGCCCCAAAACAGAACCTTGCGGTACATCACTAGGAACTAAACTCCAGGATGAACATTTGCCATCAACCACCACCCTCTGTCTTCTTTCAGCTAGCCAATTTCTGATCCAAAGCTCTAAATCACCTTCAACCCCATACTTGCGTATTTTCTGCAATAGCCTACCGTGGGGAACCTTATCAAACGCCTTACTGAAATCCAGATACACCACATCCACGGCTTTACCCTCATCCACCTGTTTGGTCACCTTCTCGAAAAACTCAATAAGGTTTGTGAGGCACGACCTACCTTTCACAAAACCGTGCTGACTATCGCAAATGAACTTATTCTTTTCAAGATGATTATAAATCCTGTCTCTTATAACCTTTTCCAACATTTTACCCACAACCGAAGTAAGGCTCACAGGTCTATAATTACCAGGGCTGTCTCTACTCCCCTTCTTGAACAAGGGGACAACATTTGCAATCCTCCAGTCCTCCGGCACTACTCCTGTCGACAATGACGACTTAAAGATCAACAACAACGGCTCTGCAATCTCCTCCCGGGCTTCCCAGAGAATCCAAGGATAAATCCCATCTGGCCCAGGGGACTTATCTATTTTCACTCTTTCCAAAATTGCTAACACCTCCTCCTTGTGAATCTCAATCCCATCTAGCCGAGTAGGCTGTATCTCAGTAATCTCCTCGGCAACATTTTCTTTTTCTACTGTAAATACTGACGAAAAATATTCATTTAACGCTTCACCTATCTCCTCTGATTCCGCACACAACTTCCCACTACTATCCTTGATTGGCCCTGTTCTAACTCTTATCATTCGTTTATTCCTGATATACCGATAGAAAGCCTTAGGGTTTTCTTTGATCCTATCCGCCAATGACTTCTCGTGTCCTCTCCTTGCTCTTCTTAGCCCTCCCTTTAGATCCTTCCTGGCTAGCTTGTAACTCTCAAGCGCCCTAACTGAGCCTTCACGTCTCATCCTAACATAAGCCGCTATCTTCCTCTTGACAAGTGCTTCAACTTCTTGAATAAACCACGGCTCCCTCGCTCGACAACTTCCTCCCTGCCTGACAGGTACATACTTATCAAGGACACGCATTAGCTGCTCCTTGAATAAGCTCCACATTTCGTTTGTGCCCATCCCCTGCAGTTTCCTTCCCCATCCTACACATCCTAAATCTTGCCTAATCGCGTCATAATTTCCTTTTCCCCAGCTATATTTCTTGCCCTGCGGTATATACCTGTCCCTGCCCATCGCTATGGTAAACCTAACCGAATTGTGATCACTATCGCCAAATTGCTCACCTACATCTAAATCGAACACCTGGCCGGGTTCATTACCCAGTACCAAATCCAGTGTGGCATCGCCCCTGGTTGGCCTGTCCACATACTGTGTCAGAAAACCCTCCTGCACACACTGGACAAAAACAGACCCATCTAAAGTACTCGAACTATAGTATTTCCAGTCAATATTTGGAAAGTTAAAGTCCCCCATAACCACTACCCTGTTACTCTCGCTCCTGTCGAGAATCATCTTCGCTATCCTTTCCTCTACATCTCTGGAACTATTCGGAGGTCTATAGAAAACTCCCAACAGGGTGACCTCTCCTCTCCTGTTTCTAACCTCGGCCCATACTACCTCAGTAGACGAGTCCTCAAACGTCCTTTCTGCCGCTGTAATACTTTCCTTGATTAACAATGCCACACCCCCCCCCCCTCTTTTACCCTCTTCTCTGTTCTTACTGAAACATCTAAATCCCGGAACCTGCAACATCCATTCCTGCCCCTGCTCTACCCATGTCTCTGAAATGGCCACAACATCAGGATCCCAGGTACCAACCCATGCTGCAAGCTCACCCACCTTATTCCGGATGCTCCTGGCGTTGAAGTAGACACACTTTAAACCAAGTTCTTGCTTGCCAGTGCCCTCTTGCGTCCCTGTAACCTTATCCCCTACCTCACTACTCTCAACAGCCTGTACACTGGAACTACAATTTAGGTTCCCATTCCCCTGCTGATTTAGTTTAAACCCCACCGAAGAGCACTAACAAATCTCCCCCCCAGGATATTGGTACCCCTCTGGTTCAGGTGAAGACCATCCTGTTTGTAGAGGTCCCACCTACCCCAGAAAGAGCCCCAATTATCCAGGAAACCAAAACCCTCCCTCCTACACCATCCCTGCAGCCACGTGTTCAACTCCTCTCTCTCCCTATTCCTCTCTTCGCTAGCACGTGGCACAGGCAACAACCCAGAGATAACAACTCTGGTTGTTCTCGCTCTCGGCTTCCACCCTAGCTCCCTGAATGTCTGCCTTAAATCCCCATCTCTCTTCCTACCTATGTCGTTGGTGCCTATGTGGACCACGACTTGGGGGTGCTCCCCCTCCCCCTTAAGGATGGCAAAAACACGATCGGAGACATCACGTACCCTGGCACCTGGGAGGCAACACACCAACCGTGAGTCTCTCTCGTTCCCACAGAACCTCCTATCTGTTCCCCTAACTATGGAGTCCCCAATGACTAATGCTCTGCTCCTCTTCCCTTTTCCCTTCTGAGCAACAGGGACAGACTCTGTGCCAGAGACCTGCACCCCATTGCTTACCCCTGGTAAGTCGTCCCCCCCAACAGTATCCAAAACGGTATACCTGTTGTTGAGGGAAACGGCCACAGGGGATCCCTGCACTGCCTGCTGGTTCCCTTTCCTTCCCCTGACGGTATTAACACAAGCTGGCGTGGTACTGAGCCCCACTCACGCACCAGGAAAGAGCCAATTAAATCCAGATCTCAATTAATACCAGCTGGAGTGGTACTAAGTCCCATTCACCCACCAGGAAAGAGCCAATTCAATCCAGCCTCTATTAATAACATTTGTTTTGTTACTGAGTCCCACTCACATACCAGGGAAGAGCCAATTCAATCCAGGTTTATATTAATACCAGCTGGAGTGGTACTGAGCCCCAGTCAAACACCAGGAACGTGCCAATTCAATCCAGACCGACAATAATACCAGCTGCAGTGGTACCGAGTCCCACTCACACACCAGGAAAGAGCCAATTCAATCCAGGGTTCTATTAACACAAGCTGGCGTGGTACTGAGCCCCACTCACGCACCAGGAAAGAGCCAATTAAATCCAGACCTCTATTAATACCAGCTGGAGTGGTACGCAACCCCACTCACACACCAGAAATAGCCAATTCAATCCAGGCCTCTATTGAGACTAGCTGGAGTGCGACTGAATCCCACTCACACACCAGGAAACAGCCAAATAAATGCAGGCTTCTATTAATAACAGCTGGAGTGGTACGGAGCCCTACTCAAGCACCAGGAAAGAGCCAAATCAATCCAGGCTTGTATTAATACCAGCTGGAGTGGTACTGAGTCCCACTCACCCACCAGGAAAGTTCCACTTCAATCCAGCCCTCCATTAATACCAGCTGGAGTGGTACTGATTCCCAATCACACATGAAGAAAAAGAAAATTTGATCCCAGCTTCTCATAGTTCCAGCTGGAGTGGTACTGAGTCCCACTCACACACCAGGAAAGAGCAAATTCAATCCAGACATCCAATAATACCAGCTGCAGTGGTACTGAGTCCCACTCACATACCATGAAAGAGTCAATTCAATCCAGACCTCCATTATTACCAGCTGGAGTGGTACTAAGTCCCATTCACCCACCAGGAAAGAGCCAATTCAATCCAGCCTCTATTAATAACATTTGTTTTGTTACTGAGTCCCACTCACATACCAGGGAAGAGCCAATTCAATCCAGGTTTATATTAATACCAGCTGGAGTGGTACTGAGCCCCACTCACACACCAGGTAAGAGCCAATTCAATACAGGCCTCTATTAATACCAGCTGGAGTGGTCCTGAATCTCAATCACACACCAGGAAAGAGCCAATTCAATACACGTTTCTATTAATACCAGCTGGAGTCGTACTGATCCCCACTCACACACCAGGAAAGAAAGAATTCAATCCAGCCCTCTATTAATACCAGCTGGAGTGGTACTGAGCCCCACTCACACACAGGATAGAGCCAATTCAATACAGGCCTCTATTAATACCAGGTGCGGTGGTACTGAGCCCCACTCACACATCAGGAAAGAGCCAATTCAATACAGGCCTCTATTTATACCAGCTGGAGTGGTACTGAGTCCCACTCACACACCCGGAAAGAGCCAATTCAATACTGGCCTCTATTAATACCAGCTGGAGTGGGACTGTGTCCCACTCACACACCAGTAAAGATCCAATTCAATCCAGGCCTCTATTTATATCAGCTGGAGTAGTACAGAGTCTCACTCTCACACCAGGAAAGAGCAAATTCAATCCAGACCTCCAATAATACCAGCTGAAGTGGTACTGAGCCCCACTCACACACCACAAAAGTGCTAATTCAATCCAGGCCTCTATCTATACCAGCTGGAGTAGTACTGAGTCCCACTCACACGCCTGGAAAGAGCCAATTCAATCCAGGGTTCTATTAACACAAGCTGGCGTGGTACTGAGCCCCACTCACGCACCAGGAAAGAGCCAATTCAATCCAGACCTCTATTAATACCAGCTGGAGTGGTACTGAGTCCCATTCACACATTGAGAAAGAGCCAACTCAATCCACTCCTCTATTAATAACATTTGGAGTGGTGCTGAGTCCCACTCACATACCCGGAAAGAGCCAATTCAGTACAGACCTCTATCAATACCAGCTGGAGTGGTACTGTGTCCCACTCACACTGCAGGAAAGAGCCAATGCAATCCAGGCTTCTATTAATACCAGCTTGAGTGGTACTGAGTCCCACTCACACACCAGAAAAGTTCCACTTCAATCCAGGCCTCCTTTAATACCAGCTGGAGTGGTCCTCAGTCCCACTCACACACCAGAAAAGATCCAATTCTATCCAGGCCTCTATTTATATCAGCTGGAGAGGTATTGAGTCCCACCCATTCACCAGGAAAGAGCCAGTTCAATCCACGCCTCTATTAATAACATTTGGAGTGGTACTGAGTCCCACTCACACACCCGGAAATAGCCAATTCAATGCAGACCACAATTAATATCAGCTTGAGTGGTACTGAGTCCCACCCATGCACCAGGAAAGAGCCAGTACAATCCAGGCCCCTATTCATAACAGCTGGAATGGTACTGAGTCCCACTCACACCCGGAAAGAGCCAATTCAATACACGCCTCTATTAATAACATTTGGAGTGGTACTGAGTCCCACTCACACTCCTGGAAAGAGCTAAATCAATACAGACCTTTACTAATACCAGCTGGAGCGGTACGAAACCCCACTCACTCACCAAGAAAGAGCCAATTCAATCCAGGCCTCTATTAATACCAGCTGGCGTGGTACTGAGCCTAGCCAAACACCAGGAAAGAGCCAATTAAATCCAGACCACAATTAATACCAGCTGGCGTGGTACTGGGTGCCACTCACACCAGGAAGGAGCCAGTTCATTCCAGGCCTCAATTTATACCAGCTGGAGCGGTACTGAGCCCCACTCACATACTAGAAGAGTCCCATTTCAATCCACGCCTCATTTAACTCCAGCTGGAGCGGTACTGAGCCCCACTCATACACCAGAAAAGAGCCAAATCAATCCAGGCCTCTATTAATACCATCTGGAGTGGAACTAACTGCCACTCACATAACAGGAAATAGCCAATTCAATACAGGCCTCTATTAATATCAGCTTGAGTGGTACTGAGTGCCACTCACACACCAGGAAGGAGCCAGTTCATTCCAGGCCTCTAATTATACCAGCTGGCGTGGTACTGAGCCCACCCAAACACCAGGAAAGAGCCAATTTAATCCAGGCCTCTATTAGTACCAGCTGGAGTGGAATTAACCTCCACTCACACCAGGAAAGAGCGAATTCAATCCAGGACTCCATTAATGCCAGCTGGAATGGTACTGAGTCCCACTCATACAACAGAAAATGCCAATTTAATCCAAGCTTCCATTAATACCAGCTGGAGTGGTACTGAGTACCACTCACACACAAGGAAAGAGCCAGTTCAATCAAGGCCTCTATTAATACAAGCTGGAGTGGAATCACCTCCCACTCACACAAGAGGAAAGACCCATTCAAAGCAGGCCTATATTAATACCATCTGGAGTGGGAATGATTCCCACTCACACACCCGGAAAGAGCCAATTCAATACAGGCCTCTATTCATACCAGCTGGAGTGGGACTGAGTCTCAGTCACACAGCAGGAAAGAGCCA
This sequence comes from Heterodontus francisci, assembly GCF_036365525.1. Taxonomy (NCBI): domain Eukaryota; kingdom Metazoa; phylum Chordata; class Chondrichthyes; order Heterodontiformes; family Heterodontidae; genus Heterodontus; species Heterodontus francisci. The sequence goes on from NW_027140162.1 coordinate 17,126, forward strand.
ATTCAATACAGGCCTCTATTAATACCAGCTGGAGTGGTACTGATTCTTACTCACATACCAGGAAAGAGCCAATTCAATCCAGGTTTATATTAATACCAGCTGGAGTGGTACTGAATCTCACTCACACCAGGAAAGAGCCAATTCAATACAGGTTTCTATTAATACCAGCTGGAGTGGTACTGATCCACACTCACACACCAGGAAAGGACCAATTCAATACAGGTTTCTATTAATACCAGCTGGAGTGGTACTGAACCCTACTCTCGCACCAGGAAAGAGAGAATTCAATCCAGCCCTCCATTAATTGTAGCTGGAGTGGTACTGAGCCAAACTCACACACCAGGATAGAGCCAATTCAATGCAGGCTTGTATTAATACCAGCTGGAGTGGTACTGAGCCCCACTCCCACTCCAGTAAAGGGCCAATTCAATACAGACCTCTATTAATATCAGCTTGAGTGGTACTGAGTGCCACTCACACACCAGGAAGGAGCCAGTTCATTCCAGACCTCTATTTATACCAGCTGGAGCGGTACTGAGCCCCACTCACACACCAGATAAGTCCCATTTCAATCCACGCCTCCTTTAACTCCAGCTGGAGTGGTACCTAGTCTCAGTCACACACAAGGGAAGAGCCAAATCAATCCAGGCCTCTATTAATACCAGCTGGAGTGGTACTGAGCCTCACTCACACACCACGAAAGAGCCAATTCAATCCAGACCTCTTTTACTACCAGCTGGAGTGGCACTGAGTCCCACTCACACACCAGGAAAGCGCCAATTCAATCCATAACTCTATTAATACCAGCTGGAGTGGTACTGAATCTCACTTTCACCAGGAAAGAGCCAATTCAATACAGGTTTCTATTAATACCAGCTGGAGTGGTACTGATCCCCACTCACACACCAGGAAAGGACCAATTCAATACAGGTTTCTATTAATACCAGCTGGAGTGGAACTGAGCCCCACTCACACACAAGGATAGAGCCAATTCAATACAGGCGTCTATTAATACCAGCTGCAGTGGTACTGATTCTTACTCACACAGCATGAAAGAAACAATTCAATCTAGGCTTCTATTAATACCTGCTGGAGTGGTACTGAGCCCCACTCACACACCAGGAAAGAGCCAATTCAATACAGGCCTCTATTAATATCGGCTTGAGTGGTACTGAGTGCCACTCACACACCAGGAAGGAACCAGTTCATTCCAGACCTCTATTTCTACCAGCTGGAGCGGTACTAAGCCCCACTCACTCAGCAGATAAGTCCCATTTCAATTCACGCCTCCTTTAACTCCAGCTGGAGTGGTACCTAGTCTCACTCACACACATGGAAAGAGCCAAATCAATCCAGGCCTCGATTAATACCAGCTGGAGTGGTACTGAGCCTCACTCACACACCACGAAAGAGCCAATTCAATCCAGACCTCTTTCACTACCAGCTGGAGTGGCACTGAGTCCCACTCACACACCAGGAAAGAGACAATTCTATCCCGGGCTCAATAAATAACTGCTGGAGTGGTACTGAGACCCTCTCACACACCCGGGAAGAGCCAATTCGATCCAGGCCTCTATTAATACCAGCTGGAGCGGCACTGAGTCCACTTGCACACCAGGAAAGAGGCAATTCAATCCATAACTCTATTAATACCAGCTGGAGCGGTTCTGAGTCCCACTCACACACGAGGAAAGAGCCAATCCAATCCAGGCCTCTATTAATACCAGCTGGAGTGGCCCTGAGTCCACCTGCACACCGGGAAAGAGCCAATTCAATCCATACCTCTATTAATATCAGCTTGAGTGGGACTGAGCCCCACTTGCACACCAGGAAAGAGCCAATTCAATCCAGGCTTCTATTAATACCTGCTGGAGTGGTACTGATTCCCACTGACTCACCAGCAAAGAGCCAATTCAATCCAGACCTCTATCAATACCAGCTGGAGTATTACTGAGACCCACTCACACACCGGGAAAGAGCCAAATCAATCAAAGCCTCAATAATACCAGCTGGAGTGGTACTGAGACTCACTCACACACCAGAAAGGAGCCAAATCAATCCTGGCCTCTATTAATACCTGCTGGAATGGTACTGAGTCTCACTCACACACCAGGAAATAGCCAATTCAGTCCAGATCACTATTAATACCAGCTGGAGTGGGACTGAGCCCCACAAGAACACAAGGAAAGAGCCAATTCAATCCAGACCTCTATCAATACCAGCTGGAGTATTACTGAGACCCACTCACACACCAGAAAGGAGCCAAATCAATCCAAGCCTCAATAATACCAGCTGGAGTGGTACTCAGTCCCACTCACACAAAAAGAAAGAGCCAATTTATTCCAGGCCTCTACTAATACCAGCTGGAATGGCACTGAGTCCCACTCACACACCAGGAAAGAGCCAATTCAATCCAGACCACTATTAATACCAGCTGGAGTGGGACTGAGCCCCACAAAAACACGAGGAAAGAGCCAATTCAATCCAAACCTCTATCAATACCAGCTGCAGTGGCACTGAGTCCCACTCACACACCAGAAGAAAGCCAACTCAATCCAGGCTTCTATTAATACCAGCTGGAGTGGCACTGAGGCACACACACATACCAGAAAGAGCCAATTAAATCCAGGCCTCTATTAATAACATTTGGAGTGGTACTGAGTCCCACGCACACACCTGGAAAGAGCCAATTCACTCCAGGCCTCTACTAATACCAGCTGGAATGGCACTGAGTCCCACTCACACACCAGGAAAGTGCCAATTCAATCCAGGCTTCGATTAATACCAGCTGGAGTGGTACTGAGCCCCACTTACACACCAGAAAAGAGCCAATTCAATCCGGGCCTTTATTAATATCAGCTGGTGTGGTACTGAGTCCCACTCACACACCACGAGAGGGTCAATCAATCCAGACCTCTATTAGTACCAGCTGGAGTGGTACTGAGTCTCACTCACACACAAGGAAAGATCCAAATCAATCCAGGCCTCTATTAATACCAGCTGCATCGGTACTGTGTCCCACTCACACACCTCTCAGTGAGTGAGTGGGGTCGGTGAGTCAGTGGGGTCGGTCAGTGGGTTCAATAAGTGAGTGGGGTCGGTCAGTGAGTGGGGTCGGTCAGTGAGTGAGGTCGGTCAGTGAGTGGGGTCGGTGAGTGGGGTCAGCCTGTGAATGGGGTCAGTGAGTGGGGTCAGTGAGTGGGGTCAGTGCGTGGGGTCAATCAGTGAGTGAGGTCAGTGAGTGGGGTCAATTAGTGAGTGGGGTCAATCAGTGAGTGGGTCAGTGAGTGAGTGGGGTCGGTCAGTGAGTGAGTGGGGTCGGTCAGTGAGTGAGCGGGGTCGGTCAGTGAGTGAGCGGGGTCGGTCAGTAAGTGAGCGGGGTCGGTCATTGAGTGAGCGGGGTCGGTCAGTGAGTGAGCGGGGTCGGTCAGTGAGTGAGCGGGGTCGGTGAGTGGGGTCAGTCAGTGAGTGTGTGGAGTCAGTGAGTGAGTGGAGTCGGTCAGTGGGGTCAGTGTGTGAGTGGGTCAGTGTGTGAGGGGGGTCAGTGTGTGAGTGGGGTCGGAGAGTGGGGTCGGAGAGTGGGGTCGGAGAGTCGGGTCGGAGAGTCGGGTCGGAGAGTCGGGTCGGAGAGTGGGGTCAGTGAGTGAGTGGGGTCAGTGAGTGAGTGGGATCGGTGAGTGAGTGTGGTGTGTCAGGGGGTGGGGTAGGGGAAACAGTAGGGTCGGTGACGGAGTGGGGTCGGTGAGGGAGTGGGATGTGTCAGGGTGTGGGGTCGGCTAGGGTGTGGGGTCGGTGAGGGACTGGGGTCAGGGAATGGGGTCGGTCAGGGGTTGGGGTCGGTGAGGGGTTGGGGTCGGTATTGGCGTGGGGTCGGTGAGGGGGTGGGGTCGGTGAGGGGGTGGGGTCGGTGGGGTCGGTGGGGGCGGACAGGGTGTGGGGGCGGACAGGGGAGTGGGGCCGACAGGGGAGTGGGGGAGGACGAGGGAGTGGGGTGGGTGAGGGATTGGGGTGGTGAGGGATTGGGGTGGGAGAGGGACTGGTTTCAGGGAGTAGGGTGAGTGAGGGAGTGGGTCGGGTCAGGGAGTGGGTCGGGTCAGGGAGTGGGTCAGGGTCAGGTAGTGGGTCAGGGTCAGGGAGTTGGGTCAGGGTCAGGGTCAGGGAGTTGGGTCAGGGTGAGGGAGTTGGGTCAGGGAGAGTGGTGGATGACGGGGTGGGGTGGGTGACGGGGTGGGGTCTGTCAGGGGGTGGGGTCTGTCAGAGAGTGGGGTCAGAGAGTGGGGTCAGAGAGTGGGGTCAGAGAGTGGGGTCTGTGAGTGCGGTCTGTGAGTGCGGTCTGTGAGTGCGGACTGTGAGTGCGGACTGTGAGTGCGGACTGTGAGTGCGGTCTGTGAGTGCGGTCTGTGAGTGCGGTCTGTGAGTGGGTTCGGTGAGTGGGTTCGGTGAGTGGGTTCGGTGAGTGGGTTCGGTGAGTGGGTTCGGTGAGTGGGTTCGGTGAATGGGGTCCAGTGAGTGGGGTCCAGTGAGTGGGGTCCAGTGAGTGGGGTCCAGTGAATGGTGTCCGTCAGTGGGGTCCGGTGAGTGGGGTCCGGTGAGTGGGGTCCGGTGAGTGGGTCCGGTGAGTGGGGTCCGGTGAGTGGGGTCCGGTGAGTGGGTCCGGTGAGTGGGTCCGGTGAGTGGGTCCGGTGAGTGGGTCCGGTGAGTGGGTTCGGTGAATGCGGTCAGTGAGTGGTGTCCGTCAGTGGGGTCCAGTGAGTGGGGTCCAGTGAATGCGGTCAGTGAGTGGTGTCCGTCAGTGGGGTCCAGTGAGTGGGGTCCAGTGAATGCGGTCAGTGAGTGGGGTCCAGTGAGTGGGGTCCAGTGAGTGGGGTCCAGTGAGTGGGTCCAGTGAGTCGGTCCAGTGAGTGGGTCCAATGAGTGGGTTCAGTGAGTGGGGTCAGTGAGTAGGGTCCAGTGAATGTGGTCAGTGAGTGGTGTCCGTCAGTGGGGTCCAGTGAGTGGCGTCCAGTGAATGCGGTCAGTGAGTGGTGTCCGTCAGTGGGGTCCAGTGAGTGGGGTCCAGTGAGTGGGGTCCAGTGAATGCGGTCAGTGAGTGGGGTCCAGTGAGTGGGGTCCAGTGAGTGGGGTCCAGTGAGTGGGGTCCAGTGAGTGGGGTCAAGTGAGTGGGGTCCAGTGAGTGGGTCCAGTGAGTGGGTCCAGTGAGTGGGTCCAGTGAGTGGGTTCAGTGAGTGGGGTCAGTGAGTGGGGTCCAGTGAATGCGGTCAGTGAGTGGGGTCCAGTGAGTGGGGTCCAGTGAGTGGGGTCCAGTGAGTGGGTCCAGTGAGTCGGTCCAGTGAGTCGGTCCAGTGAGTCGGTCCAGTGAGTGGGGTCAGTGAGTGGGTCCAGTGAGTGGGTCCAGTGAGTGGCTCCAGTGAGTGGGTCCAGTGAGTGGGTTCAGTGAGTGGGTCCAGTGAGTGGGTCCAGTGAGTGGGGTCCGTGAGTGGGGTCCAGTGAGTGGGGTCCAGTGAGTGGGGTCCAGTGAGTGGGGTCCAGTGAGTGGGTCCAGTGATTGGGTCCAGTGAGTGGGTTCAGTGAGTGGGTTCAGTGAGTGGGTTCAGTGAGTGGGGTCAGTGTGTGCCGCCAGAGTGGGGTCCGCGTGTGGGGTCCGCGAGTGGGGTCAGTGAGTGCGGTCCGTAAGTGCTGTCAGTCAGTGAGGTAAGTGAGTGTAGTCAGAGTTAGTGGAGGCAGTAAGTGGAGGCAGTGATTTGGGTCAGTGAGTTGGGTCAGAGTTAGTGGAGTCAGTGAGTGCAGTCAGTGAGTGCAGTCAGTGAGTGCAGTCAGTGAGTGCCGTCAGTGAGTGGGTTCCGTCAGTGGGTTCCGTGAGTGGGGTCCGTGAGTGGGGTCTGTGAGTGGGGTCCGTGAGTGGGGTCCGTGAGTGGGGTCAGTGAGTGGGGTCAGTGAGTGGGGTCAGTGAGTGGGGTCAGTTAGTGGGGTCAGTGAGTAGGGTCATTGAGTGGGGTCAGTGAGTGGGGTCAGTGAGTGCGGTCAGTGAGTGCGGTCAGTGAGTGCGGTCAGTGAGTGCCGTCATTGAGTGGGGTCATTGAGTGGGGTCATTGAGTGGGGTCATTGAGTGGGGTCATTGAGTGGGGTCCGTGAGTGGGGTCCGTGAGTGGGGTCAGTGAGTGGGGTCAGTGAGTGCGGTCCGTGAGTGCGGTCCGTGAGTGCGGTCAGTGAGTGGGGTTTTTTGAGTGGGGTCAGTGAGTGGGGTCCGTGAGTGGGGTCCGTGAGTGGGGTCCGTGAGTGGGGTCTGTGAGTGGGGTCCGTGAGTGGGGTCCGTGAGTGGGGTCAGTGAGTGGGGTCAGTGAGTGGGGTCAGTGAGTGGGGTCTGTAAGTGGGGTCTGTAAGTGGAGTCTGTGTGTGCGGTCTGTGTGTGCGGTATGTGAGTGGGGGCAGTGAGTGGGGGCAGTGAGTGGGGGCAGTGAGTGGGGTCCGTGAGTGAGGTCCGTAAGTGGGGTCCGTGAGTGGGGTCAGTGAGTGCGGTCCGTAAGTGCTGTCAGTCAGTGAGGTAAGCGAGTGTGGTCAGAGTTAGTGGAGGCAGTGAGTGGAGGCAGTGATTTGGGTCAGTGAGTTGGGTCAGAGTTAGTGGAGTCAGTGAGTGCCATCAGTGAATGGGGTCAGCGAGTGGGGTCCGTGAGTGTGTTCCGTCAGTGGGGTCAGTGAGTGGGGTCAGTGAGTGGGGTCAGTGAGTGGGGTCAGTGAGTGGGGTCATTGAGTGCGGTCCGTGAGTGCGGTCCGTGAGTGCGGTCCGTGAGTGGGGTCAGTTAGTGGGATCCGTGAGGGGGGTCAGTTAGTGGGGCCAGTGAGTGGGGTTTGTAAGTGGGGTCTGTGTGTGCGTTCAGTTAGTGCCGTCAGTGAGTGGAGGCAGTGAGTGGAGGCAGTGATTTGGGTCAGAGTTAGTGGAGTCAGTGAGTGCAGTCAGTGAGTGCAGTCAGTGAGTGCAGTCAGTGAGTGCAGTCAGTGAGTGGGTTCCGTCAGTGGGTTCCGTCAGTGGGTTCCGTCAGTGGGGTCAGATGAGTGGGGTCAGTGAGTGGGGTCAGTGAGTGGGGTCAGTGAGTGGGGCCAGTGAGTGGGGTTTGTAAGTGGGGTCTGTGTGTGCGTTCAGTGAGTGCGTTCAGTGAGTGCGGTCCGTGAGTGCGGTCAGTGAGTGGGGTCAGTTAGTGGGATCCGTTAGTGGGGCCAGTGAGTGGGGTTTGTAAGTGGGGTCTGTGTGTGCGTTCAGTGAGTGCCGTCAGTGAGTGGAGGCAGTGAGTGGAGGCAGTGAGTGGAGGCAGTGAGTGGAGGCAGTGATTTGGGTCAGAGTTAGTGCAGTCAGTGAGTGCAGTCAGTGAGTGCAGTCAGTGAGTGCGGTCAGTGAATGGGTTCCGTCAGTGGGTTCCGTCAGTGGGGTCAGTGAGTGGGGTCAGTGAGTGGGGTCAGTGAGTGGGATCAGTGAGTGGGATCAGTGAGTGGGATCAGTGAGTGGGATCCGTGAGGGGGGTCATTGAGTGGGGTCCGTGAGTAGGGGCAGTGAGTAGGGGCAGTGAGTGGGGGCAGTGAGTGAGTTCACTGAGTGGGGTCAGTCAGTGATGTCCGTGAGTGATGACTGTGAGTGATGTCCGTGAGTGATGTCCGTGAGTGGGGTCAGTGAGTGGGGTCAGTGAGTGGGGTCAGTGAGTGGGGTCAGTGAGTGGGGTCATTGAGTGGGGTCAGTGAGTGGGGTCAGTGAGTGGGGTCCGTGAGTGGGGTCCGTGAGTGGGGTTAGTAAGTGGGGTCAGTGAGTGGGGTCATTGAGTAGGGTCATTGAGTGGGGGCAGTGAGTGGGGGCAGTGAGTGGGGGCAGTGAGTGGGGGCAGTGTGTGGGGGCAGTGTGTGGGGGCAGTGATTTGGATCAGAGTTAGTGGAGTCAGTGAGTGCAGTCAGTGAGTGCAGTCAGTGAGTGCAGTCAGTGAGTGGGGTCAGTGAGTGGGGTCCGTCAGTGGGGTCAGTGAGTGGGGACAGTCAGTGGGGTCAGTGAGTGGGGTTTGTAAGTGGGGTCTGTGTGTGCGTTCAGTCAGTGGGGTCAGTGAGTGGGGTCAGTGAGTGGGGTCAGTGAGTGGGGTCAGTGAGTCGGGGCAGTGAGTGGGGGCAGTGAGTGGGGGCAGTGAGTGGGGTCAGTGAGTGGGGTCAGTGAGTGGGGTCAATGAGTGGGGTCAGTGAGTCAGGTCTGTGAGGTCCGTGAGTTAGGTCCGTGAGTGGGGTCAGTGAGTGCGGTGAGTCAGTGAGGTAAGTGAGTGTGGTCAGAGTTAGTGGAGGCAGTGAGTGGAGGCAGTGATTTGGGTCAGTGAGTTGGGTCAGAGTTAGTGGAGTCAGTGAGTGCAGTCAGTGAGTGCAGTCAGTGAGTGCCGTCAGTCAATGGGGTCAGCGAGTGCCGTCAGTGAATGGGGTCAGCGAGTGGGGTCCGTGAGTGTGTTCCGTGAGTGTGTTCCGTGAGTGTGTTCCGTGAGTGTGTTCCGTGTGTGTGTTCCGTCAGTGAGTGGGGTCAGTTAGTGGGGTCAGTGAGTGGGGTCAGTGAGTGGGGTCAGTGAGTGGGGTCAGTAAGTGGGGTCAGTGTGTGGGGTCAGTGAGTGGGGTCTGTGAGTGGGGTCAGTGAGTGGGGCCAGTGAGTGGGGTCAGTGAGTGGGGCCAGTGAGTGGGGCCAGTGAGTGGGGCCAGTGAGTGGGGCCATTGAGTGGGGTCCGTGAGTGGGGTCCGTGAGTGGGGTCCGTGAGTGGGGTCCGTTAGTGGGGTCCGTGAGTGGGGCCAGTAAGTGGGGTCCGTGAGTGGGGCCAGTGAGTGGGGCCAGTGAGTGGGGCCAGAGAGTGGGGCCAGAGAGTGGGGCCAGAGAGTGGGGCCAGTGAGTGAGGTCAGTGAGTGAGGTCAGTCAGTGGGGTCCGTGAGTGAGGTCAGTCAGTGGGGTCCGTGAGTGGGGTCAGTGCGTGCCGTCAGTGCGTGCCGTCAGTGAGTGCCGTCAGTGCGTGCCGTCAGTGAGTGCCGTCAGTGAGTGCCGTCAGTGAGTGGGGTCAGTGAGTGGGGTCACGAGTGGGGTCAGCGAGTGTGTTCCGTGAGTGTGTTCCGTGAGTGTGTTCCGTGAGTGTGTTCCGTGAGTGTGTTCCGTGTGTGTGTTCCGTCTGTGTGTTCCATCAGTGAGTGGGGTCAGTAAGTGGTGTCAGTGAGTGGGGTCAGTGAGTGGGGTCAGTGAGTGGGGTCCGTCAGTGGGGTCCGTCAGTGGGGTCCGTCAGTGGGGTCCGCGAGTGGGGGCAGCGAGTGGGGGCAGCGAGTGGGGGCAGCGAGTGGGGGCAGCGAGCGGGGCCAGCGAGCGGGGCCAGCGAGCGGGGGCAGCGAGCGGGGGTAGCGAGTGGGGGCAGCGAGCGGGGCCAGCGAGTGGGGGCAGCGAGTGGGGGCAGCGAGCGGGGCCAGCGAGCGGGGCCAGCGAGCGGGGGCAGCGAGCGGGGGTAGCGAGTGGGGGCAGCGAGCGGGGCCAGCGAGCGGGGCCAGCGAGTGGGGCCAGCGAGTGATGTCACTGAGTGGGTTCAGTCAGTGAGGTCCGTGAGTGGGGTCAGTGAGTGGGGTCAGTGAGTGCCGTCAGTGAGTGCCGTCAGTGAGTGGGGTCAGTGAGTGGGGTCAGTGAGTGGGGTCCGTCAGTGGGGTCCGTCAGTGGGGTCCGTCAGTGGGGTCCGTCAGTGGGGTCCGTCAGTGGGTCCTGTCAGTGGGGTCAGTGAGTGGGGTCAGTGAGTGGGGTCCGTGAGTGGGGTCCGTGAGTGGGGTCCGTGAGTGGGGTCCGTGAGTGGGGGCAGTGAGTGGGGGCAGTGAGTGGGGGCAGTGAGTGGGGGCAGTGAGTGCCGTCGGTGGGTGGGGTCGGTGGGTGGGGTCGGTGAGTGTGGTTGGTGAGTGGTGTCAGTGAGTGGGGTCAGTTAGTCGTGTCCGTGATAGCAGGCAGGGAGTGGGGTCAGTGAGTGTAGATTGTGAGTACGGTCAGTCAGTGCTGTCAGTCAGTGAGGTAAGTTAGTGGAGGCATTGAGTGGAGGCAGTGATTTGGGTCAGTGAGTTGGGTCAGAGTTAGTGGAGTCAGTGAGTGGTGTCAGTGATTGGGGTCAGTTTGAGCCGTCAGTGAGTGCCGTCAGTGAGTGCCGTCGGTGAGTGCCGTCGGTGAGTGGGGTCAGTGAGTGGGGTCCGTAAGTGGGGTCCGTGAGTGGGGGCCGTGAGTGGGGTCAGTGAGTGGGGTCAGTGAGTGGGGTCTGTGAGTGGGGTCTGTGAGTGGTGTCTGTGTGTGCGGTCAGTAAGTTGGGTCAGAGAGGGGGTCAGTGAGTAGGGTCAGTGAGTGGGGTCCGTGATAGCAGGCAGGGAGTGGGGTCAGTGAGTGTAGATTGTGAGTACGGTCAGTCAGTGCTGTCAGTCAGTAAGGTAAGTTAGTGGAGGGAGTGAGTGGAGGCAGTGATTGGGGTCAGTTTGTGCCGTCAGTGAGTGCCGTCAGTGAGTGGGGTCAGTGAGTGCCGTCAGTGAGTGGGGTCAGTGAGCGGTGTCAGTGAGCGGTGTCAGTGAGCAGTGTCAGTGAGCGGTGTCAGTGAGCGGTGTCAGTGAGCGGTGTCAGTGAGCGGGGTCAGTGAGCGGTGTCAGTGAGCGGGGTCAGTAAGCGGTGTCAGTGAGCGGTGTCAGTGAGCGGTGTCAGTGAGCGGTGTCAGTGAGCAGTGTCAGTGAGCGGTGTCAGTGAGCGGTGTCAGTGAGCGGGGTCAGTGAGCGGTGTCAGTGAGCGGTGTCAGTGAGCGGGGTCAGTGAGCGGGGTCAGTGAGCGGGGTCAGTGAGCGGTGTCAGTGAGCGGTGTCAGTTAGCGGTGTCTGTGATAGCAGGCAGGGAGTAGGGTCGGTGAGTGGGGTCGGTGAGTGGGGTCGGTGAGTGGGTTCAGTGAGTGGGGTCAGTGAGTGGGGTCAGTGAGTGGGGTCAGTGAGTGGGTTCAGTGAGTGTAGATTGTGAGTACGGTCAGTCAGTGCTGTCAGTCAGTGAGGTAAGTTAGTGGAGTCAGTGAGTCGAGTCAGTGAGTGGAGTCAGTGAGTGGGGTCAGTGAGTGGGGTCAGTGATTGCTGTCCTGTTCTTTGAAGATCTCAGCCTCCAAGCCGAGCCTGTGCTGACTGAGTACAGGAAGAGCCCAGGTCCCATTCCCAGCCTCTGCTGAGTTAACACCCTGTTGTACCAGTTGTTATCAGTGTGTGATCTTCCCTCACTGTGGAGTGGATGGAAGTAAACTCCCACAGCATGGATTAGATATGAAGTAAATCTCCCTCTACACTGCCGCATCAAACAATACAGGGAATGTACAGCACGGGTTAGATACAGATTACAGCTCCTTCTAGACCTTCCAATCAAACACTCCCAGGACAGGTACAGCACTGGGATTGGCTGGTCAATTTGGAGCACTTCCTGCCAGCAATCAGGGGGAGCAGCTGCACCTGTGTTGCAGCAATTGCAGAGTGGAGAGTGGAAACTGCAGCAACTGGAGAAAGGTAAATACAGAGTGGAAACTGCAGCAACTGGAGAGAGAGATTGGAGAAAGGTGAATACAGAGTGGAAACTGCAGCAACTGGAGAAAGGTGAATACAGAGTGGAAACTGCAGCAACTGGAGAGAGAGATTGGAGAAAGGTGAATACAGAATGGAAACTGCAGCAACTGGAGAAAGGTGAATACAGAGTGGAAACTGCAGCAACTGGAGAGAGAGATTGGAGAAAGGTGAATACAGAGTGGAAACTGCAGCAACTGGAGAGAGAGATTGGAGAAAGGTGAATACAGAGTGGAAACTGCAGCAACTGGAGAAAGGTGAATACAGAGTGGAAACTGCAGCAACTGGAGAGAGAGATTGGAGAAAGGTGAATACAGAGTGGAAACTGCAGCAACTGGAGAAAGGTGAATACAGAGTGGAAACTGCAGCAACTGGAGAGAGAGATTGGAGAAAGGTGAATACAGAGTGGAGGGAAACCATCAAGGAAGGCTGCAATTTTTCTGGAGAGGTGGGTGTCAGGGCACCTGAAAGACTATTAAGTTTAAACTGTTTGGGGGAGGGAGAAGAGGCCTGAAGACTCAGGGGTGGGGCAGCCAAATCCAGTAAGGGCCCCTGTGTTTGTATTGGTGTTTGCACACAGGGAGCTCCCTCCCCACCCCAACTGCCTGCTCGGGACAGCTGGAGTTGCCCGGGTGAAGACTGTCTTGTTAAAATCAGAAGAGGAGAGTACCGGGCGGCTCCAGCTGTCCCGGGCGAAGAAGCCTCCCCCAACTGGAAGACAACAAACAAGTTTGGACTAATTGTGATAAAGGTGCTCCAACTGGCAGTTGAAACAAACATCCTTTTCAGCCTTTCTCTCCCTTCCTCCACTCAGTCGCCTCAATCACCTATCCTCCCCTTTTCCTTTACCATCCTACGCCATCCTCCTCTACTCCCACTCCACCTTGTTTAAAGTTTGCTTTTTTTTTTAAATTGTGTAAATTTGTTTTGTTTCTTGGGGGTGGACGTAGCTCTTAGACCCCATGGCAAGCCCCTCTTCGCCGGTGGCGGAGCCTTCCCGTTCATATGCTGCTGCGGCTGCTGCAGCTGCACCTGTTGCCCCGTCACCGTTTGCTTTATTAACAACGAAGCATGGGGTCAAGAGCTACGTCCACCCGAACATGACTATAGAGGCATGCGTGACAGCAATGGCCGAGGTTGTCGGCCCTTCGGCCATTGTTGCAGCCTCTAAAATGTACGGGAAGGCAGTGTTTTTCCTGAAGACCGAGCGGGCGGTGTCCCTGGCTCTGGGCAAGGGGCTCACCGTGGGCGGGACCTTTCTGCCAGTGGACCCCCTGGAGGCCACTGCGCAAAGGCTCATTTTATCCAATGTCCCACCCTTCATCCCTGGTGAGCTCCTCCTTCCCCACCTGCACCATCTGGGGGAGGTAAAGACGGGGCTCACCCCAGTCCCGCTCGGTCTTCGGGAGAACAGCCTCCGACACGTCTACTCCTTCCGCCGCCAGTTATTCATGCAGCTGGCGCGGGAGGAGGTGACAGAGGGCCACTACAATGTAGAATTCCAGGGGACGGCCTACCGCGTCTTCTGGACCTTGGACGGGGTGCGGTGCCATGTCTGTAAGGGGGTGGGGCATGTTCGTAAGAACTGCCCCAACCTCCCGGCTGCCAACTCCAACTCAGCGGCACAGGGTGGCGACGCTGCACCTCCTCCCACCCCCACTACACCACCACCAGATACCATTCAGTCGGTACCGGAGGCTGTGGTTTTCACTGCCTCCGGCAGGGAGGGGGGTGACCGTCCAAGTGGAAGGAAGGCGCGGAGGAGTAATAAACATCGAGAGGCGCGTCCCCTGGATAGCGTGACACTACCCGAGCCTGAGCTCAGCCCAAGGCCCGATCTCGGGAAGTCAACTTGCCCCAGGGCTGGGCTCAGGCCCAGGGTGAATAAAAAAAAGGAGAGTGTGGAGGTGGAGGCCTCTGATGATATGGAGGTCTCTGAGCCTCCGCACACAACTGGGAAAAAGAGGAGAAGGCACCCCTCCACAGAGGTAACAAGGGGCCCTGAGGCGCAGGGCCCATCTGTTGGAGGGGAGCTGCCTCCTGTTTCGGGTCCCCAGGTTTCCCCTACCGCCACCACCAAGGCTGCAAAGTCCGGGCAGGTGCTCCCTATTCCTCAGGATGGAGGGGAGGGGATGGCCCCGGTACATGAGGCCCCTCCTGAAGGAGTAAGTGGGGCCCTGCTTGTGGTGGGGGAGCCTGGGGAAGCCGCCCATTCTGCCACAGCTACTGGGTCGGGTGTCCTGAATGAAGGGGAGGGCGAGGCCCCAGAGGGTCGGGCCTCCCAGCCGGAGTCCACCACCAACCAGGAGACACCCGACCCAGTTATAACTGAGAATGCTGCCCCACCTGCTGGGCCTGTGGGTGCTGGCGGAGCGGGAGATAGCCTCCTCCCTCCGCCTCCAATCTCGGCTCCGGCTGGTTTCCCAGAGTCGGGAACTTCTGTCTCCCCTGGACCACTCATTGCCCTGGGGACGGAGGTGGAGGGGGGTCCTGAGCCGCTGGTGCCTACAGGCTCCAGTTTCACAATAGAACCCAGAGAGGACTCCTCCGCCATCGATCCTGGGGGTGGGATCGTGACGGAGGCGGGACCAGCTGGCGCGGCCGGGACGTCCGCCCCACAGTGTGTGGTGGATGTGTTGGCCGCTGGCGGTGATGACACGGAGGAGGATGGGGATTCGGTGCGGGGCACGGAGGATGATCTTGATTCCATCGCCAGTGAGGTGGTGGAGTCCCTCGTGCCTCCCACCGAATCTCCTCTCATCCCCACGGCGGAACTCCGGGATTTCCTCGCGGCTTGCAGGGGTTGCCGCAATAAAGTTCAGCTGGCCCTCGACCGTTGGTCGAATCTGGCGCTGATCATCCAGTCCGTCCGTGCCGCCCTTAAGATAGCGGGCAAGCGCGCGGACGTGAAACTGGTTGAGAGGCGCCGTTTTAATGTGTTCCTCAATGGGTTGCTGGGGGAGTGGAGGGCCAGGTGCACTTCCACTCCCTCCTCACAGTGAGCTGTTGGTGACGGGTTTTAAGTACCTTTGACATGAAGATAACCATAGCCAGCCTCAACATCAACGGCAGCAGAGGGGCTCACCGCAGATTTCACAATCTCTCAGTCCTTAGGGAAGGGAGATACGCGGTGAGCTTTCTGCAGGAAACCCACACCATTCCGGGAGACGAAGCCACCTGGCTCCTGGAGTGGCAGGGTGGGGTTTACATGAGTCACCTCACCCCTATTTCTAGTGGGGTGGCTATCTTGTTGGCCCCGACTTTTCAGCCGGAGATCTTGGGGGTCAAGGAGCTAGTGCCGGGCCGCTTGCTCCACCTCGCCGTTCGCCTGGGTAGCGTGCCGCTCCACTTTGTGAATGTGTACGCGCCCAGGCCCGGCGCTTTGCAAGCGCGCTTCTTTGAAGAAGTGTCCGCTCTCTTGAGCTCCATCGATAGCGGCGAGTGCATCATCCTCGGGGGGGATTTTAACTGCACCCTCGAGGTGGGGGATCGCTCCGGTCCCCAGCGCGGCCAAGCGTCGGTGGAGAAGTTGAGGGGACTGATCAGCTCCCTTAACTTGGTGGACGTCTGGCGGAATCTCCATCCCGACTCCAGCGCCTTCACGTGGAGGTCTGGAGGAGGGGGGTCGCGAATCGACCGCCTCTGCATTTCGCAGGCGTACGTCTCCCGCGTTTCGGCGGCCTCCATGCGGCTGGTGCCGTGCTCGGACCACCGCCTGGTTTGGGCGGAGTTCACTCCGCTCCGCACGCGGGCGGGGTCCGCGTACTGGCACTTTAACAACCGGCTGCTGGAGGACGTGCGATTTCGGGACTCGTTCTGTCGATTCTGGGCCGACTGGAGAAGGAAGCAGGGGGGCTTCCCCTCCTTGAGGCTATGGTGGGATGTGGGCAAGACTCACATCCGCGTCTTCTGTCAGGAGTACGCGAAGGGGTCGACCAAGAGGCGGGAAGCCGAGATCGGGCGCCTTGAGAGGGAGGTGCTCGACTTGGAATCCCGCCTCGGTCATGCCGTCGTGGACCCGGCCCTGTGGCAGGCGTACAAAGAGAAGAAGGGCGCGCTGAGGAACCTGCAGCTCATAGGGTCCCGAGGCGCGTACGTGAGGTCGCGGATCCAGATCCTGGAAGATTTGGACGGCGCCTCACCCTTCTTCTACTCGCTGGAAAAATGGCGGGGGGTCCGTAAGCAGCTCGTCGAGCTGCTGGCCGACGACGGATCCTCCATCACGGATCCGGAGGGAATGGGCCTCCTGGTCCGGACGTATTACAGTGCATTGTTCTCTCCGGATCCGTCCAGTGAGGATGCGCGCAGAGTTTTGTGGGAGGACCTGCCGCAGGTCAGCCCGGAGGGCGCCGAAGGATTGGAGGCTCCGCTCACGTTGGCGGAGCTGACTGGCGCCCTCCACCAGCTCTCGAGGGGCAAATCCCCAGGGCTGGATGGGTTGACCGTGGAGTTCCTCAGGGCGTTCTGGGACGTCCTGGGGGACGATTACGCGCGGGTCCTGGGGGAAAGCCTGGCGACCGGGGAGATGCCCCTCTCGTGGCGCAGGGCGGTCATCGTCCTGCTGCCGAAGAGGGGCGATCTCCGCCTGCTTAAAAACTGGCGTCCGGTCTCCCTCCTCAGCACGGATTATAAGATCTTTGCCCGGGCTATGTCTACCCGCCTGGGCTCCGTGCTGGCCCACATGATCCACCCCGACCAGTCCTACACGGTCCCGGGCCGGTCCATCCAGGACAACATCCACCTGGTCCGGGACCTGATCCATCTTTCCCAGAGGACTGGTCAGTCGGTCGCCTTTCTCTCCCTCGATCAGGAGAAGGCGTTCGACAGGGTGGATCACGATTACCTTTTCGGGACTCTGAGCGCTTTCGGACTCGGGCCGCATTTTGTGGCCCGGGTCCGACTTTTATACGCCGCTGCAGAGTGTCTAGTCAAAGTTAACGGGTCCTTGACGGCGCCCCTTCGATTTGGGAGAGGAGTGCGTCAGGGGTGCCCCATGTCCGGCCAATTGTATACCATCTGCGTGGAGCCCTTCCTGTGCCTGCTTCGCAGGAGGTTGACGGGATTGGCTCTGCGCGAGCCGGCCATGCGGGTCATCCTCTCGGCTTACGCCGTCGACGTGCTCCTCGCAATCACAGATCCCGTTGACTTGCGGAGGATGCGCGACTGCCAGCAGACCTTTTCTGCCGCGTCCTCCGCGAGGATCAATTGGGAGAAATGTTCCGGACTCCTGGTTGGTCAGTGGCGGGTGGACTCCCTGCCGGAGGAGATGACACCTTTTGCGTGGAGCACCACGCACCTCCTCTATCTGGGAGTCCACCTTAGCCCCGCTGAGGAAGCCTGGCCGGCAAACTGGCAGGAGTTGGAGGAGAAAGTCACCGCTCGGCTGGGGCGCTGGACAGGACTGCTCCGAGTGCTTTCCTACAGGGGCCGAGCGTTGGTCATAAACCAACTGGTGGCCTCCATGCTGTATTACCGGTTTGCCACTTTGGCCCCGCCCCCTGTATTTGCCACCAAGATCCAGAAGAAACTCGTCGATTTCTTCTGGGGCAAGAGGAAACACTGGGTCTCTGCCGCGGTCCTGAGTCTCCCGATCGAGCAGGGCGGTCATTCGCTGGTGTGCGTCCGCACCCAGGCTGCGACTCTCCGCCTTCGGACCCTGCAGAGATACCTGTACGTCGAGCGTCCTCCCAGATGGTGTGTGCTGGCGACGTATTTTTTCCGCCAGTGTCACTGCCTTCAAGACGACACGCAGCTCCCGGTGGAGTCCGTTAGCCGCGCCTCTCTGAGGGAGTTGCCTGTCTTTTACCGGGATCTTTTCCGAGTCTGGAACATGGTCGCCTCCAGTCAGGGCGCTCCCCCGCCGGCGGAGGAGAGTGCCTCGGCTGTCCGGGCGGCCGACTCCGGGGACGGTCCGGCGGGCGGAGGAGTAGCCGAAACCCCCGGGACGCCCCTCACTGCGGGTGGCGAGGGGGCTCGGGAGTGCGGAGCGATCCCGGCCGAGCTGACCCCCGCTCGGCCGGAACTGCTCATCGGACCCAGGCCCCGAAACCCTCCTCGGGAGCCGGTCCCGCACAACCCGAGCCGCCTCTCGGAAATGCCCTCCGTGCCATTCCAATCGGCGCGGAGGGGTTTCCTGTACGGGCTGCTCCTGCACACTCTCCACTTCCTCGCCCTCGTCAGCCGGCCGGACACGCCCTGGCGGTCCGCGTTGCCATCTGGCGGCGAGGGGAAACCCCGATGGAGGTCTCTCTACGCGGGAGTCTTCCCCCTTTACATCGGGGACCTGGGGTGGAGGTTGCTGCACAGAGTAGTCCCGTGCAATAGGCTTTTAAGTAGGTTCACGGACTCCCAGGCCACCTGTACTTTCTGCGGCCTGGACGAGTCCGTGTTCCACATTTATACGGAGTGTGCGAGGTTGCAGCCCCTATTTGAGTATCTGAAGGGGCTGCTCCTCAAATTCTGGCTGCACTTCAGTCCCACGCTCCTGATCTTTGGGCACCCGGTGCGGAGGGGCTTGGGCCGGGAGGAGGATCTCCTCGTCGGTCTGCTCCTGGGCCTGGCCAAGGTGGCAATTCACAGGTCCAGGTTGCGGGCCGTCGGGGGGTCCGTCCTCCCCGATTGCCTGCCCCTCTTCCGCGGTTACGTTCGCGCCCGGGTGTCCCTGGAAAAGGAGCATGCGGTGTCCGCCGGTACGCTTGAGGCCTTCCGCGACCGGTGGGCACCGCAGGGACTGGAGTGCATCGTCGACGCCGAGAATGGCATTTTAATTTGAGTTTTTTGTTTATTTATCTGTTTTAATAAAGTTATTTTAAAACTGTAAATATGTACATAAAGGGGGCCTGAGGGATAAAGGCCCCCTCGATAAAAAAAAAAAAAAAAAGGTTACTCAGCACAGAGTAAAGCTCTTTCTGCAGTGTCCCATTAAACACACATCAGCCAATATTGAGTAGGGCACAGGGGCTTTGGTTACTAGGTACTGCATCGATGTCAAAAAGCAATGTGATTCAGCCCAGCTGGTCCTCTCCTTGTGTCTTTAAAGGTGGCGTGTTTGTGTCAAACTTACATTTTGAAGTTGTGTTCTGTACACCAAAGTCAAGGTCATGACCATATATCAAGAAATGCAGGGGCGCTGATACCAACCCCTAGGGAACTCCACGATGTACTTTCCTGCAGTCTGGAAAAAAAAATATTTTTTTTTTTTTTGAGATACAGCACTGAAACAGGCCCTTTAGCCCACCGAGTCAACCACCCATTTATGCTAATGCTACATTAATCCCATATTCCCTCCTAGATCCCCACAACTCTCCTACCACCTACCAACGCGAGGAGCAATTTACAATGGTCAATTTACTTATCAACCTGCAAGTCTTTGGCTGTGAGAGGAAACCGGAGCACCCATCGGAAACCCATGCAGTCACAGGGAGAACTTACAAAGTTCACATAGACAGTACCCAGAATCAAACCCAGGTCGCTGGAATTGAAAGACTGCGGTGCTCGCCACTGCGCCACTGTGCAGTTCACAACAACTCTGTGTCAAGAATGTGTCAGATTGAGTATAATCTGGGAAAACGTGATCTTGTCCACTTTGTCAGGAAGAATAGCAAAACAGTATTTTAAATGGAGAGAAATTGCAGAACTCTGCTGTACAGGGTGATTTGGGTGTCCTGGTACATGATTTAACAGAAAGTTAGTCTGCAGGTACAGCAAGTGATTAAGAATGCAAATAGAATGTTGTAATTTATTGCAAGGAGAATGGAATATTAAAGCGGGGAAGTTTTGCTGCGGTTGGCATTTTTGAGAACACAGCTGGAGTATTGTGAACAGTTTTGGTGTCCTTACTTAAGTATAGAATTGCAGTGGAAGTAGTTCAGAGAAGGTTCACTCAACTGATTCCTGGGATAAGGGGTTATCTTATGAGGAAAGGTTGGACAGGTTGGGCCTGTAACAATTGGAGTTTAGAAGAATGAGAGGTGATCTTACTGAAACATATGAGGTCCTGAGGGGAATTGACAGGGTGGATGCTGAGAGAATGTTTCCCCTTGCGGAAGAGACTGAAACAAGGGGACACAGTTTTAAAATGAGGGGTCTCCCATTTACGATGGAGATGAGGTGTTTTTTTCTCTCTCAGAGGTTTATTAGTCTGTGGAATTCTCTTCCCCAGAGAGCAGTGTAGGCAGAGTCATTGTATATTTTTTAAGGCTGAGTTAGACAGAGTCTTGATTGACAAGGGAGTCAAAGGTTATCGCAGGTGGACAGGAATATAGAGTTGAGGCCACAATCAGATCAGCCATGATCTTATGAAATGGAGGAACAGGCTTGAGAGGCCGAATAGTCAACTCCTGCTCATAATTCATATGCTCGTATGTTTGCTGTGACACAACTAATTTTCTATCCATGCTGCTACTGTCCCTTTTATTCCATGGCTATAACTTTGCTGACAAGCCTGTTATGTGGCACTTTATCAAATGCCTTTTGGGAGACCATGTTCACACTGCAATGGGATACCCTCATTAACCCTCTCTGTTCCCTCATCAAAAAAACTCAAACAGGTTAGTTAAACATGATTTTCCCTCAACAAACCCATGCTGGATTTCCTCAGTTAATCCACATTTATCCAAAGTGACTATTACTTTTGTCCTGAATTGTCGTTTCTAAAAGCTTTCCCACGACCAAGATTAAACTGACTGACTGTAGTTGCTGGGCTTGTCCTTACACCCTTTTTGAGGAAGGGTGTAATATTTGCAATTCTCCACTCCTCTGGCATCACCCCTGTATCTAAGGAGGATTGGAAGACTGTCCAGTGAATCCTCAATTTCCATTTTTACTTCCCTCAGTAACATTGCTTCTCATCAGTTACTGGTAACTTATCAACTTTAAGTGCAGCCAGCCTATCTAATGCCTCTTCAACAGTTTTTATTCCACCTTGAAGCCTTGTGTCTGTAAAAAGGGTTACTGCGTGTTGATATAAAGGTGAATATATGGCTAGTTGATATTCATTTAGGCCATTTAGCCCCTTAAACCTGTTCTGCCATTCTGTGAGGTCATGGCTGATCTGTGACCTAACTCCAGACACCCACCTTTTGTCCATTATATCTTAATAGCATTGGTTGGCAAGTATTTATTAATCTCAGATTGAAAATTTGCAATTGATCTAGCATCAGTTGTTGTTTGTGGAAGAGAGTTCCAAACTTCCACCACACTTTGTGTGTACAGGTGTTTCCTAATTTCACTGCTGAAAGGTCTGACTCTCATTTCTAGAATATGGCACCTAGTCCTGGACTCCCCAAGCAGTGGAAATAGTTTTTCATCATCTACCCTATGTTCAGTTTTCTTTTTGATAAACCGTAATAGCCATTGAGTCGACATCGGCCCATATTGATGGCAGTGATTAAACTTTATTCTGCACAAGTAACATATGATACCTCACAGTATCTGAACAGTAGTTTACAATGTGTCATTTATATGACCCGGTTTTTCCCTTGGGTAAAATTCATGGTAATAAATACCTGCAGCTGTGGGTGAAATCACTTGTCTCATCCTCCAAGTGCCTTTTGCAATCTTTTACACCTTCTGTCTATTTGGACACTCTTTGTATAAGCCTTACAATGATACAAACACACTAAATTTCACTAGACCAATCATTGACTTCCTACTATCCTCTTATTACAATTGCAGGTATAGACATTCACAAGGCCCTGTTTTACTCAGGTTTCAGTCTAATAACCCCTGAGATCACATTTTTTCCTCCCGCTGACGTTATCAGTCTAGCTGTGACAATGCAAAGAGGCATCTTTTACACTGTAGACATGTAACAGTCTTGATGGACCAATGATTCCAAATAGAGGTTCCTCCCAACACCATTCCCTGTCCTGTCTTGAACCAGAACACCAGAGCTCCTTTACTCATTATCACATTCCAAATAAGATGCATAGTCTACATTCCCATGGGAACAAGGCTGCCTCTGTTTGCTGTTCTGTTCTTTTATTTCTGATGTTCTTTTAGTTTAATTGAATTATCCATATTGCCCATTACCTCCATTTAAGACCCGAAGAAAGGTCACTGACCCGAAATGTTATCTCTGCTTCTCTTTTCACAGATGCTGCCAGACCTGCTGAGTGGTTCCATCATTTCTTGTTTTTACCTCTATTTAAGTGTCCCACATACACTGCTTTCAACCCTTTCCGACTGTTATAGCATCTGGAAGGCAGATCATTCCCTGACAGTAATACATACCAGCAACACAACATATATATTTGTCTGGATGATTTGGAGATCACTTTGCAGCAGTGTAGTAAATTATACATTTTCCAGTTAAGTACGTAACCTGATTATGAATTAGAGAATATGCTGGAGGACCGACCAAACACCTCAACACTGGAGGTGTTCCAGAAAGTAACCAGGTGAACATCACCTAACCCAGGACATGTGCACTGACCCTGTACCTGGAAACTAACCATGTGATCATCGCATAACCCAGGACATGTTCACTGACCCAACACCTGGAAACTGACCAGGTGAACATCACCTAACCCAGGACATGTTCACTGACACAGCACCTGGAAACTGACCAGGTGAACATCACCTACCCCAGGACATGTTCACTGACCCAGCACCTGGAAACTGACCAAGTGAACATCAACTAACCCAGGACATGTTCACTGACCCAGCAGCTGGAAACTGACCAAGTGAACATCACCTAACCCAGGATATGTTCACTGACCCAGTACTTGGAAACTAACCATCTGATTATCACCTAACCCAGGAAATGTTCACTGACTAAGCACCTGGAAACTGACCAGGTGAGCATCTCCTAACCCAGGACATGTTCACTGACCCAGCACCTGGAAACTAACCATCTGATTATCACCTAACCCAGGAAATGTTCACTGACCCAGCACCTAGAAACTGACCATGTGATCATCACCTAACCCAGGACATGTTCACTGACCCTGCACCTGGAAACTGACCAGGTGAACATTACCTAACGCAGGACATGTTCACTGACCCTGCATCGGGAAACTGAATAAGAGAAAGTCACCTAACGCAGGACAGGTTCAATGATCCAGCACCTGGAAACTGACCATGTGATCATCACCTAACCCAGGAGATGTTCACTGACCCAGCTCCTGGAAACTGACCAGGTGAACATCACCGAACCCAGGACATGTTCACTGACCCAGCACCTGGAAATAAACCATGCGATCATCACCTAATCCTGGACATGTTCACTGACCCAGCAACTGGAAACTGACCATGTGATCATCATCTAACCCAGGACATGTTCACTGAGCCTGCACCTGGAAACTGACCATGTGATCATCACCTAACCCAGGACATGTTCACTGACCCATCACCTGGAAACTGACCAGGTGAGCATCACCTAACCCAGGACATGTTCACTGAACCAGCACCTGGAAACTGACCATGTGATCATCACCTAACCCAGGACATGTTCACTGACCCAGCACCTGGAAACTGACCAGGTGAGCATCACCTAACCCAGGACATGTTCACTGACCCAGCACCTGTAAACTGACCATGTGATCATCACCTAACCCAGGACATATTCACTGAACCAGCACCTGGAAATTGACCAGGTGAACATCACCTAACCCAGGACATGTTCACTGACCCAGTACCTGGAAACCGACCAGGTGAGCATCACCTAACCCAGTACATGTTCACTGACCCTGCACCTCAATCTGACCAGGTGAACATCACCTAACGCAGGACATGTTCACTGACCCTGCATCGGGAAACTGAATAAGAGAATGTCACCTAACGCAGGACATGCTCACTGATCCAGCACCTGGAAACTGACCATGTGATCATCACCTAACACAGGAGATGTTCACTGACCCTGCACCTGGAAACTGACCAGGTGAACATCACCTAACCCAGGACATGTTCACTGACCCAGCACCTGTAAAATGACCAGGTGAGCATCACCTAACCCAGGACATGTTCACTGACCCTGCACCTGGAAACTGACCAGGTGAACATCACCTAACCCAGGACATGTTCACTGACCCTGCATCGGGAAACTGAATAAGAGAATGTCGCCTAACGCAGGTCATGTTCACTGATCCAGCACCTGGAAACTGACCATGTGATAATCACCTAACCCAGGAGATGTTCACTGACCCAGCACCTGGAAACTGACCAAGTGAACATCACCGAACCCATAACATGTTCACTGAACCAGCACATGGAAACTGACCATGTGATCATCACCTAACCCAGGAAATGTTCACTGACACAGCACCTGGAAACTGACCAGGTGACCATCACCTAACCCAGGACATGTTCAATGACCCAGCACTTGCAAACTGACGATGTGAACATCACCTAACCCAGGACATGTTCACTGAACCAGCACCTGGAAACTGACCATGTGAGCATCACCTAACCCAGGACATGTTCACTGACCCAGCACCTGTCAACTGACCATGTGATCATCACCTAACCCAGGACATATTCACTGAACCAGAACCTGGAAATTGACCAGGTGAACATCACCTAACCCAGGACATGTTCACTGAACCAGTACCTGGAAACCGACCAGGTGAGCATCACCTAACCCAGTACATGTTCACTGACCCTGCACCTGCAAACTGACCAGGTGAACATCACCTAACGCAGGACATGTTCACTGACCCTGCATCGGGAAACTGAATAAGAGAATGTCACCTAACGCAGGACATGTTCACTGATCCAGCACCTGGAAACTGACCATGTGATCATCACCTAACACAGGAGATGTTCACTGACCCTGCACCTGGAAACTGACCAGGTGAACATCACCTAACCCAGGACTTGTTCACTGACCCAGCACCTGTAAACTGACCAGGTGAGCATCACCTAATCCAGGACATGTTCACTGACCCTGCACCTGGAAACTGACCAGGTGAACATCACCTAACCCAGGACATGTTCACTGACCCTGCATCGGGAAACTGAATAAGAGAATGTCGCCTAACGCAGGACATGTTCACTGATCCAGCACCTGGAAACTGACCATGTGATAATCACCTAACCCAGGAGATGTTCACTGACCCAGCACCTGGAAACTGACCAAGTGAACATCACCGAACCCAGGACATGTTCACTGAACCAGCACCTGGAAACTGACCATGTGATCATCACCTAACCCAGGACATGTTCAATGACCCAGCACTTGCAAACTGACGATGTGAACATCACCTAACCCAGGACATATTCACTGAACCAGCACCTGGAAATTGACCAGGTGAACATCACCTAACCCAGGACATGTTCACTGACCCAGCACCTGGAAACTAACCATGTGATCATCACCTAACCCAGGACATGTTCACTGACCCTGCACCTTGAAACTAGACATGTGATCATCACCTAACCCAGGATATGTTCACTGACCCAGCACATGGAAACTGACCAGGAGAACATCACCGAACCCAGGACATGTTCACTGACCATGCACCTGGAAACTGACAATGTGATCATCACCTTACCCAGGACATGTTCACTGACACAGCACCTGGAAACTGACCAAGTGAACATCACCGAACCAAAGAAAAGGTTCACTGCCCGAGCACCTGGAAACTGACCAAGTGAACATCACCTAACCCAGGACATGTTCACTGACCCTGCACCTGGAAACTGACCATGTGATCATCACCTAAGCCAGGACATGTTCACTGACCATGCACCTGGAAACTGACAATGTGATCATCACCTAACCCAGGACATGTTCACTGACCCAGCACCTGGAAACTGACCAAGTGAACATCACCTAACCCAGGACATGTCCACTGACCCAGTACCTTTAAACTAACCAGGTGAACATCACCTAACGCAGGACATGTTCACTGACCCTGCATCGGGAAACTGAATAAGAGAATGTCACCTAACGCAGGACATGTTCACTGATCCAGCACCTGGAAATTGACCAGGTGAACATCACCTAACCCAGGACATGTTCACTGACCCAGTACCTGGAAACCGACCAGGTGAACATCACCGAACCCAGAACATGTTCACTGACCCAGTACCTGGAAACCGACCAGGTGAACATCACCGAACCCAGGACATGTTCACTGAACCAGTACCTGGAAACCGACCAGGTGAGCATCACCTAACCCAGTACATGTTCACTGACCCTGCACCTGCAAACTGACCAGGTGAACATCACCTAACGCAGGACATGTTCACTGACCCTGCATCGGGAAACTGAATAAGAGAATGTCACCTAACGCAGGACATGTTCACTGATCCAGCACCTGGAAACTGACCATGTGATCATCACCTAACACAGGAGATGTTCACTGACCCTGCACCTGGAAACTGACCAGGTGAACATCACCTAACCCAGGACTTGTTCACTGACCCAGCACCTGTAAACTGACCAGGTGAGCATCACCTAATCCAGGACATGTTCACTGACCCTGCACCTGGAAACTGACCAGGTGAACATCACCTAACCCAGGACATGTTCACTGACCCTGCATCGGGAAACTGAATAAGAGAATGTCGCCTAACGCAGGACATGTTCACTGATCCAGCACCTGGAAACTGACCATGTGATAATCACCTAACCCAGGAGATGTTCACTGACCCAGCACCTGGAAACTGACCAAGTGAACATCACCGAACCCAGGACATGTTCACTGAACCAGCACCTGGAAACTGACCATGTGATCATCACCTAACCCAGGACATGTTCAATGACCCAGCACTTGCAAACTGACGATGTGAACATCACCTAACCCAGGACATATTCACTGAACCAGCACCTGGAAATTGACCAGGTGAACATCACCTAACCCAGGACATGTTCACTGACCCAGCACCTGGAAACTAACCATGTGATCATCACCTAACCCAGGACATGTTCACTGACCCTGCACCTGGAAACTAGACATGTGATCATCACCTAACCCAGGATATGTTCACTGACCCAGCACATGGAAACTGACCAGGAGAACATCACCGAACCCAGGACATGTTCACTGACCATGCACCTGGAAACTGACAATGTGATCATCACCTTACCCAGGACATGTTCACTGACACAGCACCTGGAAACTGACCAAGTGAACATCACCTAACCCAGGACATGTTCACTGACCCTGCACCTGGAAACTGACCATGTGATCATCACCTAAGCCAGGACATGTTCACTGACCATGCACCTGGAAACTGACAATGTGATCATCACCTAACCCAGGACATGTTCACTGACCCTGCACCTTGAAACTGACCAGGAGAACATCACCGAACCCAGGACATGTTCACTGACCATGCACCTGGAAACTGACAATGTGATAATCACCTAACCCAGGAGATGTTCACTGACCCAGCACCTGGAAACTGACCAAGTGAACATCACCGAACCCAGGACATGTTCACTGAACCAGCACCTGGAAACTGACCATGTGATCATCACCTAACCCAGGACATGTTCAATGACCCAGCACTTGCAAACTGACGATGTGAACATCACCTAACCCAGGACATATTCACTGAACCAGCACCTGGAAATTGACCAGGTGAACATCACCTAACCCAGGACATGTTCACTGACCCAGCACCTGGAAACTAACCATGTGATCATCACCTAACCCAGGACATGTTCACTGACCCTGCACCTTGAAACTAGACATGTGATCATCACCTAACCCAGGATATGTTCACTGACCCAGCACATGGAAACTGACCAGGAGAACATCACCGAACCCAGGACATGTTCACTGACCATGCACCTGGAAACTGACAATGTGATCATCACCTTACCCAGGACATGTTCACTGACACAGCACCTGGAAACTGACCAAGTGAACATCACCGAACCAAAGAAAAGGTTCACTGCCCGAGCACCTGGAAACTGACCAAGTGAACATCACCTAACCCAGGACATGTTCACTGACCCTGCACCTGGAAACTGACCATGTGATCATCACCTAAGCCAGGACATGTTCACTGACCATGCACCTGGAAACTGACAATGTGATCATCACCTAACCCAGGACATGTTCACTGACCCAGCACCTGGAAACTGACCAAGTGAACATCACCTAACCCAGGACATGTCCACTGACCCAGTACCTTTAAACTAACCAGGTGAACATCACCTAACGCAGGACATGTTCACTGACCCTGCATCGGGAAACTGAATAAGAGAATGTCACCTAACGCAGGACATGTTCACTGATCCAGCACCTGGAAATTGACCAGGTGAACATCACCTAACCCAGGACATGTTCACTGACCCAGTACCTGGAAACCGACCAGGTGAACATCACCGAACCCAGAACATGTTCACTGACCCAGTACCTGGAAACCGACCAGGTGAACATCACCGAACCCAGGACATGTTCACTGAACCAGTACCTGGAAACCGACCAGGTGAGCATCACCTAACCCAGTACATGTTCACTGACCCTGCACCTGCAAACTGACCAGGTGAACATCACCTAACGCAGGACATGTTCACTGACCCTGCATCGGGAAACTGAATAAGAGAATGTCACCTAACGCAGGACATGTTCACTGATCCAGCACCTGGAAACTGACCATGTGATCATCACCTAACACAGGAGATGTTCACTGACCCTGCACCTGGAAACTGACCAGGTGAACATCACCTAACCCAGGACTTGTTCACTGACCCAGCACCTGTAAACTGACCAGGTGAGCATCACCTAATCCAGGACATGTTCACTGACCCTGCACCTGGAAACTGACCAGGTGAACATCACCTAACCCAGGACATGTTCACTGACCCTGCATCGGGAAACTGAATAAGAGAATGTCGCCTAACGCAGGACATGTTCACTGATCCAGCACCTGGAAACTGACCATGTGATAATCACCTAACCCAGGAGATGTTCACTGACCCAGCACCTGGAAACTGACCAAGTGAACATCACCGAACCCAGGACATGTTCACTGAACCAGCACCTGGAAACTGACCATGTGATCATCACCTAACCCAGGACATGTTCAATGACCCAGCACTTGCAAACTGACGATGTGAACATCACCTAACCCAGGACATATTCACTGAACCAGCACCTGGAAATTGACCAGGTGAACATCACCTAACCCAGGACATGTTCACTGACCCAGCACCTGGAAACTAACCATGTGATCATCACCTAACCCAGGACATGTTCACTGACCCTGCACCTGGAAACTAGACATGTGATCATCACCTAACCCAGGATATGTTCACTGACCCAGCACATGGAAACTGACCAGGAGAACATCACCGAACCCAGGACATGTTCACTGACCATGCACCTGGAAACTGACAATGTGATCATCACCTTACCCAGGACATGTTCACTGACACAGCACCTGGAAACTGACCAAGTGAACATCACCTAACCCAGGACATGTTCACTGACCCTGCACCTGGAAACTGACCATGTGATCATCACCTAAGCCAGGACATGTTCACTGACCATGCACCTGGAAACTGACAATGTGATCATCACCTAACCCAGGACATGTTCACTGACCCAGCACCTGGAAACTGACCAGGTGAACATCACCTAACGCAGGACATGTTCACTGACCCTGCATCGGGAAACTGAATAAGAGAATGTCACCTAACGCAGGACATGTTCACTGATCCAGCACCTGGAAATTGACCAGGTGAACATCACCTAACCCAGGACATGTTCACTGACCCAGTACCTGGAAACCGACCAGGTGAGCATCACCGAACCCAGGACATGTTCACTGAACCAGCACCTGGAAACTGACCATGTGAGCATCACCTAACCCAGGACATGTTCACTGACCCAGCACCTGTCAACTGACCATGTGATCATCACCTAACCCAGGACATATTCACTGAACCAGCACCTGGAAATTGACCAGGTGAACATCACCTAACCCAGGACATGTTCACTGACCCAGTACCTGGAAACCGACCAGGAGAGCATCACCTAACCCAGTACATGTTCACTGACCCTGCACCTGCAAACTGACCAGGTGAACATCACCTAACGCAGGACATGTTCACTGACCCTGCATCGGGAAACTGAATAAGAGAATGTCACCTAACGCAGGACATGTTCACTGATCCAGCATCTGGAAACTGACCATGTGATCATCACCTAACACAGGAGATTTTCACTGACCCTGCACCTGGAAACTGACCAGGTGAACATCACCTAACCCAGGACTTGTTCACTGACCCAGCACCTGTAAACTGACCAGGTGAGCATCACCTAATCCAGGACATGTTCACTGACCCTGCACCTGGAAACTGACCAGGTGAACATCACCTAACCCAGGACATGTTCACTGACCCTGCACCGGGAAACTGAATAAGAGAATGTCGCCTAACGCAGGACATGTTCACTGATCCAGCACCTGGAAACTGACCATGTGATAATCACCTAACCCAGGAGATGTTCACTGACCCAGCACCTGGAAACTGACCAAGTGAACATCACCGAACCCAGGACATGTTCACTGAACCAGCACCTGGAAACTGACCATGTGATCATCACCTAACCCAGGACATGTTCACTGACCATGCACCTGGAAACTGACAATGTGATCATCACCTAACCCAGGACATGTTCACTGACCCAGCACCTGGAAACTGACCAAGTGAACATCACCTAACCCAGGACATGTCCACTGACCCAGTACCTGGAAACTAACCATCTGATTATCACCTAACCCAGGAAATGTTCACTGACTAAGCACCTGGAAACTGACCAGGTGAACATCACCGAACCCAGGACATGTTCACTGACCCAGCACCTGTAAACTGACCAGGTGAGCATCACCTAACCCAGGACATGTTCACTGACCCTGCACCTGGAAACTGACCAGGTGAACATCACCTAACGCAGGACATGTTCACTGACCCTGCATCGGGAAACTGAATAAGAGAATGTCACCTAACGCAGGACATGTTCACTGATCCAGCACCTGGAAACTGACCATGTGATCGTCACCTAACCCAGGAGATGTTCACTGACCCAGCACCTGGAAACTGACCAAGTGAACATCACGGAATCCAGGACATGTTCACTGAACCAGCACCTGGAAACTGACCATGTGATCATCACCTAACCCAGGACATGTTCACTGACCCAGCACCTGGAAACTGACCAGGTGAGCATCACCTAACCCAGGACTTGTTCACTGACCCAGCACTTGCAAACTGACCATGTGAACATCACCTAACCCAGGACATATTCACTGAACCAGCACCTGGAAATTGACCAGGTGAACATCACCTAACCTAGAACATGTTCACTGACCAAGCACCTGGAAACCAACCATGTGATCATCTCCTAACCCAGGACATGTTCACTGACCCAGCACCTGGAAACTAGACATGTGATCATCACCTAACCCAGGATATGTTCACTGACCCAGCACATGGAAACTGACCAGGAGAACATCACCGAACCCAGGACATGTTCACTGACCATGCACCTGGAAACTGACAATGTGATCATCACCTAACCCAGGACATTTTCACTGACCCAGCACCTGGAAACTGACCAAGTGAACATCACCGAACCAAAGAAAAGGTTCACTGCACGAGCACCTGGAAACAGACCAAGTAAACATCACCTAACCCAGGACATGTTCACTGACCTTGCACCTGGAAACTGACCATGTGATTATCACCTAACCCAGGACATGTTTACTGACCATGCACCTGGAAACTGACAACGTGATCATCACCTAACCCAGGATATGTTCACTGACCCAGCACCTGGAAACTGACAATGTGATCATCACCTAATCCAGGACATGTTCACTGAACCAGCACATGGAAACTGACCAGAAGAACATCACCGAACCCAGGACATGTTCACTGACCATGCACCTGGAAACTGACAATGTGATCATCACCTAATCCAGGACATGTTCACTGAACCAGCACCTGGAAACTGACCAAGTGAACATCACCGAACCAAAGAAAAGGTTCACTGCCCGAGCACCTGGAAACTGACCAAGTGAACATCACCTAACCCAGGACATGTTCACTGACCCTGCACCTGGAAACTGACCATGTGATTATCACCTAACCCAGGACATGTTCACTGACCATGCACCTGGAAACTGACAATGTGATCATCACCTAACCCAGGACATGTTCACTGACCCAGCACCTGGAAACTGACCAAGTGAACATCACCTAACCCAGGACATGTCCACTGACCCAGTACCTGGAAACTAACCATCTGATTATCACCTAACCCAGGAAATGTTCACTGACTAAGCACCTGGAAACTGACCAGGTGAACATCACCGAACCCAGGACATGTTCACTGACCCAGCACCTGTAAACTGACCAGGTGAGCATCACCTAACCCAGGACATGTTCACTGACCCTGCCCCTGGAAACTGACCAGGTGAACATCACCTAACGCAGGACATGTTCACTGACCCTGCATCGGGAAACTGAATAAGAGAATGTCACCTAACGCAGGACATGTTCACTGATCCAGCACCTGGAAACTGACCATGTGATCGTCACCTAACCCAGGAGATGTTCACTGACTAAGCACCTGGAAACTGACCAGGTGAGCATCTCCTAACCCAGGACATGTTCACTGACCCAGTACCTGGAAACTAACCATCTGATTATCACCTAACCCAGGAAATATTCACTGACCCTGCAGCAGGAAACTGACCATGTGATCATCACCGAACCCAGGGCATGTTCACTGACCCTACACTTGGAAACTGACGAGGTGAACATTACCTAACGCAGGACATGTTCACTGACCCTACATCGGGAAACTGAATAAGAGAATGTCACCTAACGCAGGACATGTTCACTGATCCAGCACCTGGAAACTGACCAGGTGAACATCACCGAACCCAGGACATGTTCACTGACCCAGCACCTGTAAACTGACCATGTGATCGTCACCTAACCCAGGAGATGTTCACTGACCCAGCACCTGGAAACTGACCAAGTGAACATCACGGAACCCAGGACATGTTCACTGAACCAGCACCTGCAAACTGACCATGTGATCATCACCTAACCCAGGACATGTTCACTGACCCAGCACCTGGAAACTGACCAGGTGAGCATCACCTAACCCAGGACATGTTCACTGACCCAGCACTTGCAAACTGACCATGTGAACATCACCTAACCCAGGACATATTCACTGAACCAGCACCTGGAAATTGACCAGGTGAACATCACCTAACCTAGAACATGTTCACTGACCCAGCACCTGGAAACTAACCATGTGATCATCTCCTAACCCAGGACATGTTCACTGACCCAGCACCTGGAAACTAGACATGTGATCATCACCTAACCCAGGATATGTTCACTGACCCAGCACATGGAAACTGGCCAGGAGAACATCACCGAACCCAGGACATGTTCACTGACCATGCACCTGGAAACTGACAATGTGATCATCACCTAACCCAGGACATTTTCACTGACCCAGCACCTGGAAACTGACCAAGTGAACATCACCGAACCAAAGAAAAGGTTCACTGCGTGAGCACCTGGAAACAGACCAAGTAAACATCACCTAACCCAGGACATGTTCACTGACCTTGCACCTGGAAACTGACCATGTGATTATCACCTAACCCAGGACATGTTCACTGACCATGCACCTGGAAACTGACAACGTGATCATCACCTAACCCAGGACATGTTCACTGACCCGGCACCTGGAAACTGACCAAGTGAACATGACCTAACCCAGGACATGTTCACTGACCCAGTACCTGGAAACTAACCATCTGATTATCACCTAACCCAGTAAATGTTCACTGACTAAGCACCTGGAAACTGACCAGGTGAACATCGAAAAACCCAGGACATGTTCACTGACCCAGCACCTGGAAACTTCTTTCTTTTGGTCCTCCTTATCTCGAGAGACAATGGATACGCGCCTGGAGGTGGTCAGTGGTTTGTGAAGCAGCGCCTGGAGTGGCTATAAAGGCCAATTCTGCATTGACAGGCTCTTCTACAGGTGCTGCAGAGAAATGTGTTTGTCGGGGCTGTTGCACAGTTGGCTCTCCCCTTGCGCCTCTGTCTTTTTTCCTGCCAACTACTAAGTTTCTTTGACTCGCCACAATTTAGCCCTGTCTTTATGGCTGCCCGCCAGCTCTGGCGAATGCTGGCAACTGACTCCCACGACTTGTGATCAATGTCACACGATTTCATGTCGCGTTTGCAGACGTCTTTATAGCGGAGACATGGACGGCCGGTGGGTCTGATACCAGTGGCGAGCTCGCTGTACAATGTGTCTTTGGGGATCCTGCCATCTTCCATGCGGCTCACATGGCCAAGCCATCTCAAGCGCCGCTGACTCAGTAGTGTGAATCAGCTGAGGGTGTTGGCCGCTTCAAGGACTTCTGTGTTGGAGATATAGTCCTGCCACCTGATGTCAAGTATTCTCCGAAGGCAGCGAAGATGGAATGAATTGAGACGTCGCTCTTGGCTGGCATACGTTGTCCAGGCCTCGCTGCCGTTGAGCAAGGTACTGAGGACACAGGCCTGATACACTCGGACTTTTGTGTTCCGTGTCAGTGCGCCATTTTCCCACACTCTCTTGGCCAGTCTGGACATAGCAGTGGAAGCCTTACCCATGCGCTTGTTGATTTCTGCATCTAGAGACAGGTTACTGGTGATAGTTGAGCCTAGGTAGGTGAACTCTTGAACCACTTCCAGAGCGTGGTCGCCAATATTGATGGATGGAGCATTTCTGACGTCCTGCCCCATGATGTTCGTTTTCTTGAGGCTGATGGTTAGGCCAAATTCATTGCAGGCAGACGCAGACCTGTCGATGAGACTCTGCAGGCACTCTTCAGTGTGAGATGTTAAAGCAGCATCGTCAGTAAAGAGGAGTTCTCTGATGAAGACTTTCCGTACTTCGTACCTGGAAAATAACCATCTAATTATCACCTAACCCAGGAAATGTTCACTGACCCAGCACCTAGAAACTGACCAAGTGACACTACCTAACCCAGGACATGTTCACTGACCCAGCAGCTCGAAACTGACCAAGTGAACATCACCTAACACAGGATATGTTCACTGACCCAGTACTTGGAAACTAACCATCTGATTATCACCTAACCCAGGAAATGTTCACTGACTAAGCACCTGGAAACTGACCAGGTGAGCATCTCCTAACCCAGGACATGTTCACTGACCCAGTACCTGGAAACTAACCATCTGATTATCACCTAACCCAGGAAATGTTCACTGACCCTGCAGCAGGAAACTGACCATGTGATCATCACCTAACCCAGGGCATGTTCACTGACCCTGCACTTGGAAACTGACGAGGTGAACATTACCTAACGCAGGACATGTTCACTGACCCTACATCGGGAAACTGAATAAGAGAATGTCACCTAACGCAGGACATGTTCACTGATCCAGCACCTGGAAACTGACCAGGTGAACATCACCGAACCCAGGACATGTTCAATGACCCAGCACCTGGAAATAAACCATGCGATCATCACCTAACCCAGGACATGTTCACTGACCCAGCACCTGGAAACTGACCAGGTGAGCATCACCTAACCCAGGACATGTTCACTGACCCAGCACCTGGAAACTGACCATGTGATCATCACCTAACCCAAGACATATTCACTGAACCAGCACCTGGAAATTGACCAGGTGAACATCACCTAACCCAGGATATGTTCACTGACCCAGTACCTGGAAGCTGACCAGGTGAGCATCACCTAACCCAGGACATGTTCAGTGACCCTGCACCTGGAAACTGACCAGGTGAACATCACCTAACGCAGGACATGTTCACTGACCCTGCATCGGGAAACTGAATAAGAGAATGTCACCTAACGCAGGACACGTTCACTGATCCAGCACCTGGAAACTGACCATGTGATCATCACCTAACCCAGGAGATGTTCACTGATCCAGCACCTGGAAACTGACCAGGTGAGCATCACCTAACCCAGGACATGTTCACTGACCCAGCACCTGGAAACTGACCAAGTGAACATCACCTAACCCAGGACATGTTTACTGTCCCAGCACCTGGAAACTGACCAGGTGAACATCACCTAACCCAGGACATGTTCACTGACCCTGCACCTGGAAACTGACCAGGTGAACATCACCTAACGCAGGACATGTTCACTGAACCAGCACCTGGAAACTGACCATGTGATCATCACCCAACCCAGGACATGTTCACTGACCCATGACATGGAAACTGACCAGGTGAGCATCACCTAACCCAGGACATGTTCACTGACCCATCAACTGGAAACTGACCATGTGATCATCACCTAACCCAGGACATGTTCACTGACCCAGCACCTGGAAACTGACCAGGTGAGCATCACCTATCCCAGGACATGTTCACTGACAAAGCACCTGGAAACTGACAATGTGATCATCACCTAACCCAAGACATATTCACTGAATCAGCACCTGGAAATTGACCAGGTGAACATCACCTAACCCAGGATATGTTCACTGACCCAGTACCTGGAAGCTGACCAGGTGAGCATCACCTAACCCAGGACATGTTCACTGACCCTGCACCTGGAAACTGACCAGGTGAACATCACCTAACGCAGCACATGTTCACTGACCCTGCATCGGGAAACTGAATAAGAGAAAGTCCCCTAACGCAGGACATGTTCACTGATCCAGCACCTGGAAACTGACCATGTTATCATCACCTAACCCAGGAGATGTTCACTGATCCAGCACCTGGAAACTGTCCAGGTAAACATCACCGAACCCAGGACATGTTCACTGACCCAGCACCTGTAAACTGACCAGGTGAGCATCACCTAACCCAGGACATGTTCACTGACCCTGCACCTGAAAACTGACCAAGTGAACATCACCTAACCCAGGACATGTTCACTGACCCAGCACCTGGAAACTGACCAAGTGAACATCACCTAACCCAGGACATGTTCACTGACCCAGCACCTGGAAACTGACCAGGTGAACATCACCTAACCCAGGACATGTTCACTGACCCTGCATCTGGAAACTGAATAAGAGAATGTCACCTAACGCAGGACTTGTTCACTGATCCAGCACCTGGAAACTGACCATGTGATCATCACCTAACCCAGGAGATGTTCACTGACCCAGCACCTGGAAACTGACCACGTGAGCATCACCTAACCCAGGACATGTTCACTGACCCAGCAACTGCAAACTGACCATGTGAACATCATCTAACCTAGGACATATTCACTGAACCAGCACCTGGAAATTGACCAGGTGAACATCACCTAACCCAGGACATGTTCACTGACACAGCACCTGGAAACTAACCATGTGATCATCACCTAACCCATGACATGTTCACTGACCCTGCACCTGGAAACTGACAATGTGATCATCACCTAACCCAGGAGATGTTCACTGATCCAGCACCTGGAAACTGACCAGTTGAACATCACCGAACCCAGGACATGTTCACTGACCCAGCACCTGTAAACTGACCAGGTGAGCATCACCTAACCCAGGACATGTTCACTGACCCTGCACCTGAAAACTGGCCAAGTGATCATCACCTAACCCAGGACATGTTCACTGACCCAGCACCTGGATACTGACCAGGTGAGCATCACCTAACCCAGGACATGTTCAATGACTCAGCACCTGGAAACTGACCATGTGATCATCACCTAACCCAAGACATATTCACTGAACCAGCACCTGGAAATTGACCAGGTGAACATCACCTAACCCAGGATATGTTCACTGACCCAGTACCTGGAAGCTGACCAGGTGAACATCACCTAACGCAGGACATGTTCACTGACCCAGCACCTGTAAACTGACCAGGTGAGCATCACCTAACCCAGGACATGTTCACTGACCCTGCATCGGGGAACTGAATAAGAGAATGTCACCTAACGCAGGATATGTTCACTGATCCAGCACCTGGAAACTGACCATGTGATCATCACCTAACCCAGGAGATGTTCACTGATCCAGCACCTGGAAACTGACCAGGTGATCATCACCGAACCCAGGACATGTTCACTGACCCAGCACCTATAAACTGCCCAGGTGAGCATCACCTAACCCAGGACATGTTCACTGACCCTGCACCGGAAATCTGACCAAGTGAACATCAGCTAACCCAGGACATGTTCACTGACCCAGCACCTGGAAACTGACCATGTTATCATCACCTAACCCAGGAGATGTTCACTGATCCAGCACCTGGAAACTGTCCAGGTAAACATCACCGAACCCAGGACATGTTCACTGACCCAGCACCTGTAAACTGACCAGGTGAGCATCACCTAACCCAGGACATGTTCACTGACCCTGCACCTGAAAACTGACCAAGTGAACATCACCTAACCCAGGACATGTTCACTGACCCAGCACCTGGAAACTGACCAAGTGAACATCACCTAACCCAGGACATGTTCACTGACCCAGCACCTGGAAACTGACCAGGTGAACATCACCTAACCCAGGACATGTTCACTGACCCTGCATCTGGAAACTGAATAAGAGAATGTCACCTAACGCAGGACTTGTTCACTGATCCAGCACCTGGAAACTGACCATGTGATCATCACCTAACCCAGGAGATGTTCACTGACCCAGCACCTGGAAACTGACCACGTGAGCATCACCTAACCCAGGACATGTTCACTGACCCAGCAACTGCAAACTGACCATGTGAACATCATCTAACCTAGGACATATTCACTGAACCAGCACCTGGAAATTGACCAGGTGAACATCACCTAACCCAGGACATGTTCACTGACACAGCACCTGGAAACTAACCATGTGATCATCACCTAACCCAGGACATGTTCACTGACCCTGCACCTGGAAGCTGACCAGGTGAACATCACCTAACGCAGGACATGTTCACTGACCCAGCACCTGTAAACTGACCAGGTGAGCATCACCTAACCCAGGACATGTTCACTGACCCTGCATCGGGGAACTGAATAAGAGAATGTCACCTAACGCAGGATATGTTCACTGATCCAGCACCTGGAAACTGACCATGTGATCATCACCTAACCCAGGAGATGTTCACTGATCCAGCACCTGGAAACTGACCAGGTGAACATCACCGAACCCAGGACATGTTCACTGACCCAGCACCTATAAACTGCCCAGGTGAGCATCACCTAACCCAGGACATGTTCACTGACCCTGCACCGGAAATCTGACCAAGTGAACATCAGCTAACCCAGGACATGTTCACTGACCCAGCACCTGGAAACTGACCAGGTGAACATCACTTAACCCAGGACATGTTCACTGACCCTGCATCGGGAAACTGAGTAAGAGAATGTCACCTAACGCAGGACATGTTCACTGATCCAGCACCTGGAAACTGACCATGTGATCATCACCTAACCCAGGAGATGTTCACTGACCCAGCACCTGTAAACTGACCAGGTGATCGTCTCCTAACCCAGGACATGTTCACTGACCCAGCACATGGAAACTGACCAGGTGAGCATCACCTAACCCAGGACATGTTCACTGACCCAGCAACAGCAAACTGACCATGTGAACATCACCTAACCTAGGACATATTCACTGAACCAGCACCTGGAAATTGACCAGGTGAACATCACTTAACCCAGGACATGTTCACTGACACAGCACCTGGAAACTAACCATGTGATCATCACCTAACCCAGGACATGTTCACTGACCCTGCACCTGGAAAATAGACATGTGATCATCACCTAACCCAGGATATGTTCACTGACCCAGCACATGGAAACTGACCAGGTGAACATCAGCGAACCCAGGACATGTTCACTGACCCTGCACCTGGAAACTGACCAAGTGAACATCACCTAACCCAGGACATATTCACTGACCCAGCACCTGGAAACTGACCAAGTGAACTTCACATAACCCAGGACATGTTCACTGACCCAGCACCTGGAAACTGACCAGGTGAACATCACCTAACCCAGGACATGTTCACTGACCCAGCACCTGGAAACTGACCAGGTGAACATCACCTAACCCAGGACATGCTCACTGACCCTGCATCGGGAAACTGAATAAGAGAATGTCACCTAACGCAGGACATGTTCACTGATCCAGCACCTGGAAACTGACCATGTGATCATCACCTAACCCAGGAGATGTTCACTGACCCAGCACCTGTAAACTGACCAAGTGAACATCACCGAACCCAGGACATGTTCACTGAACCAGCACCTGGAAACTGACCATGTGATCATCACCTAACCCAGGACATGTTCACTGACCCAGCACATGGAAACTGACCAGGTGAGCATCACCTAACCCAGGACATGTTCACTGACCCTGCACCTGGAAAATAGACATGTGATCATCACCTAACCCAGGATATGTTCACTGACCCAGCACATGGAAAGTGACCAAGTGAACATCACCTAACCCAGGACATATTCACTGACCCAGCACCTGGAAACTGACCAAGTGAACTTCACCTAACCCAGGACATGTTCACTGACCCAGCACCTGGAAACTGACCAGGTGAACATCACCTAACCCAGGACATGTTCACTGACCCAGCACCTGGAAACTGACCAAGTGAACATCACCGAACCCAGGACATATTCACTGAACCAGCACCTGGAAACTGACCAGGTGAACATCACCGAACCCAGGACATTTTCACTGACGCAGCACGTGCAAACTGACCAGTTGAGCATCACCTAACCCAGGACATGTTCACTGACCCTGCACCTGAAAACTGACCAAGTGAACATCACCTAACCCAGGACATGTTCACTGACCCAGCACCTGGAAACTGACCAAGTGAACATCACCTAAACCAGGACATGTTCAGTGACCCCGCACCTGGAAACTGACCAGGTGAACATCACCTAAGCCAGGAGATGTTCACTGACCCAGCACCTGTAAACTGACCAGGTGAGCATCACCTAACCCAGGACATGTTCACTGACCCTGCATCGGGGAACTGAATAAGAGAATGTCACCTAACGCAGGATATGTTCACTGATCCAGCACCAGGAAACTGACCATGTGATCATCACCTAACCCAGGAGATGTTCACTGATCCAGCACCTGGAAACTGACCAGGTGAACATCACCGAACCCAGGACATGTTCACTGACCCAGCACCTATAAACTGCCCAGGTGAGCATCACCTAACCCAGGACATGTTCACTGACCCTGCACCGGAAATCTGACCAAGTGAACATCAGCTAACCCAGGACATGTTCACTGACCCAGCACCTGGAAACTGACCAGGTGAACATCACTTAACCCAGGACATGTTCACTGACCCTGCATCGGGAAACTGAGTAAGAGAATGTCACCTAACGCAGGACATGTTCACTGATCCAGCACCTGGAAACTGACCATGTGATCATCACCTAACCCAGGAGATGTTCACTGACCCAGCACCTGTAAACTGACCAGGTGATCGTCTCCTAACCCAGGACATGTTCACTGACCCAGCACATGGAAACTGACCAGGTGAGCATCACCTAACCCAGGACATGTTCACTGACCCAGCAACAGCAAACTGACCATGTGAACATCACCTAACCTAGGACATATTCACTGAACCAGCACCTGGAAATTGACCAGGTGAACATCACTTAACCCAGGACATGTTCACTGACACAGCACCTGGAAACTAACCATGTGATCATCACCTAACCCAGGACATGTTCACTGACCCTGCACCTGGAAAATAGACATGTGATCATCACCTAACCCAGGATATGTTCACTGACCCAGCACATGGAAACTGACCAGGTGAACATCAGCGAACCCAGGACATGTTCACTGACCCTGCACCTGGAAACTGACCAAGTGAACATCACCTAACCCAGGACATATTCACTGACCCAGCACCTGGAAACTGACCAAGTGAACTTCACATAACCCAGGACATGTTCACTGACCCAGCACCTGGAAACTGACCAGGTGAACATCACCTAACCCAGGACATGTTCACTGACCCAGCACCTGGAAACTGACCAGGTGAACATCACCTAACCCAGGACATGCTCACTGACCCTGCATCGGGAAACTGAATAAGAGAATGTCACCTAACGCAGGACATGTTCACTGATCCAGCACCTGGAAACTGACCATGTGATCATCACCTAACCCAGGAGATGTTCACTGACCCAGCACCTGTAAACTGACCAAGTGAACATCACCGAACCCAGGACATGTTCACTGAACCAGCACCTGGAAACTGACCATGTGATCATCACCTAACCCAGGACATGTTCACTGACCCAGCACATGGAAACTGACCAGGTGAGCATCACCTAACCCAGGACATGTTCACTGACCCTGCACCTGGAAAATAGACATGTGATCATCACCTAACCCAGGATATGTTCACTGACCCAGCACATGGAAAGTGACCAAGTGAACATCACCTAACCCAGGACATATTCACTGACCCAGCACCTGGAAACTGACCAAGTGAACTTCACCTAACCC
This sequence comes from Heterodontus francisci, assembly GCF_036365525.1. Lineage (NCBI taxonomy): Eukaryota > Metazoa > Chordata > Chondrichthyes > Heterodontiformes > Heterodontidae > Heterodontus > Heterodontus francisci. The sequence continues at coordinate 59,153 of NW_027140162.1, forward strand.
AGGACATGTTCACTGACCCAGCACCTGGAAACTGACCAGGTGAACATCACCTAACCCAGGACATGTTCACTGACCCAGCACCTGGAAACTGACCAAGTGAACATCACCGAACCCAGGACATATTCACTGAACCAGCACCTGGAAACTGACCAGGTGAACATCACCGAACCCAGGACATTTTCACTGACGCAGCACGTGCAAACTGACCAGTTGAGCATCACCTAACCCAGGACATGTTCACTGACCCTGCACCTGAAAACTGACCAAGTGAACATCACCTAACCCAGGACATGTTCACTGACCCAGCACCTGGAAACTGACCAAGTGAACATCACCTAACCCAGGACATGTTCAGTGACCCCGCACCTGGAAACTGACCAGGTGAACATCACCTAAGCCAGGACATGTTCACTGACCCTGCACCTGGAAACTGACCAGGTGAACATCACCTAAAGCAGGACATGTTCACTGACCCTGTATCGGGAAGCTGAATAAGAGAAAGTCACCAAACGCAGGACATGTTCACTGACCCAGCACCTGGAAACTGACCAGGTGAGCATCACCTAACCCAGGACATGTTCACTGACCCAGCACCTGGAAACTAACCATGTGATCATCACCTAACCCAGGACATGTTCACTGACCTTGCACCTGGAAACTAGACATGTGATCATCACCTTAGCCAGGATATGTTCACTGACCCAGCACCTGGAAACTGACCAAGTGAACATCACCGAACCCAGGACATGTTCACTGAACCAGCACCTGGAAACTGACCAGGTGATCGTCACCTAACGCAGGACATGTTCACTGACCCAGCACATGGAAACTGACCAGGTGAGCATCACCTAACCCAGGACATGTTCACTGACCCAGCAACAGCAAACTGACCATGTGAACATCACCTAACCTAGGACATATTCACTGAACCAGCACCTGGAAATTGACCAGGTGAACATCACTTAACCCAGGACATGTTCACTGACACAGCACCTGGAAACTAACCATGTGATCATCACCTAACCCAGGACATGTTCACTGACCCTGCACCTGGAAAATAGACATGTGATCATCACCTAACCCAGGATATGTTCACTGACCCAGCACATGGAAACTGACCAGGTGAACATCAGCGAACCCAGGACATGTTCACTGACCCTGCACCTGGAAACTGACCAAGTGAACATCACCTAACCCAGGACATATTCACTGACCCAGCACCTGGAAACTGACCAAGTGAACTTCACATAACCCAGGACATGTTCACTGACCCAGCACCTGGAAACTGACCAGGTGAACATCACCTAACCCAGGACATGTTCACTGACCCAGCACCTGGAAACTGACCAGGTGAACATCACCTAACCCAGGACATGTTCACTGACCCAGCACCTGGAAACTGACCAAGTGAACATCACCTAACCCAGGACATATTCACTGAACCAGCACCTGGAAACTGACCAGGTGAACATCACCGAACCCAGGACATTTTCACTGACGCAGCACGTGCAAACTGACCAGTTGAGCATCACCTAACCCAGGACATGTTCACTGACCCTGCACCTGAAAACTGACCAAGTGAACATCACCTAACCCAGGACATGTTCACTGACCCAGCACCTGGAAACTGACCAAGTGAACATCACCTAACCCAGGACATGTTCAGTGACCCCGCACCTGGAAACTGACCAGGTGAACATCACCTAAGCCAGGACATGTTCACTGACCCTGCACCTGGAAACTGACCAGGTGAACATCACCTAAAGCAGGACATGTTCACTGACCCTGTATCGGGAAACTGAATAAGAGAAAGTCACCAAACGCAGGACATGTTCACTGACCCAGCACCTGGAAACTGACCAGGTGAGCATCACCTAACCCAGGACATGTTCACTGACCCAGCACCTGGAAACTAACCATGTGATCATCACCTAACCCAGGACATGTTCACTGACCTTGCACCTGGAAACTAGACATGTGATCATCACCTTAGCCAGGATATGTTCACTGACCCAGCACCTGGAAACTGACCAAGTGAACATCACCGAACCCAGGACATGTTCACTGAACCAGCACCTGGAAACTGACCAGGTGATCGTCACCTAACGCAGGACATGTTCACTGACCCAGCACATGGAAACTGACCAGGTGAGCATCACCTAACCCAGGACATGTTCACTGACCCAGCAACAGCAAACTGACCATGTGAACATCACCTAACCTAGGACATATTCACTGAACCAGCACCTGGAAATTGACCAGGTGAACATCACTTAACCCAGGACATGTTCACTGACACAGCACCTGGAAACTAACCATGTGATCATCACCTAACCCAGGACATGTTCACTGACCCTGCACCTGGAAAATAGACATGTGATCATCACCTAACCCAGGATATGTTCACTGACCCAGCACATGGAAACTGACCAGGTGAACATCAGCGAACCCAGGACATGTTCACTGACCCTGCACCTGGAAACTGACCAAGTGAACATCACCTAACCCAGGACATATTCACTGACCCAGCACCTGGAAACTGACCAAGTGAACTTCACATAACCCAGGACATGTTCACTGACCCAGCACCTGGAAACTGACCAGGTGAACATCACCTAACCCAGGACATGTTCACTGACCCAGCACCTGGAAACTGACCAGGTGAACATCACCTAACCCAGGACATGCTCACTGACCCTGCACCTGGAAAATAGACATGTGATCATCACCTAACCCAGGATATGTTCACTGACCCAGCACATGGAAAGTGACCAAGTGAACATCACCTAACCCAGGACATATTCACTGACCCAGCACCTGGAAACTGACCAAGTGAACTTCACCTAACCCAGGACATGTTCACTGACCCAGCACCTGGAAACTGACCAGGTGAACATCACCTAACCCAGGACATGTTCACTGACCCAGCACCTGGAAACTGACCAAGTGAACATCACCGAACCCAGGACATATTCACTGAACCAGCACCTGGAAACTGACCAGGTGAACATCACCGAACCCAGGACATTTTCACTGACGCAGCACGTGCAAACTGACCAAGTGAGCATCACCTAACCCAGGACATGTTCACTGACCCTGCACCTGAAAACTGACCAAGTGAACATCACCTAACCCAGGACATGTTCACTGACCCAGCACCTGGAAACTGACCAAGTGAACATCACCTAACCCAGGACATGTTCAGTGACCCCGCACCTGGAAACTGACCAGGTGAACATCACCTAAGCCAGGACATGTTCACTGACCCTGCACCTGGAAACTGACCAGGTGAACATCACCTAAAGCAGGACATGTTCACTGACCCTGTATCGGGAAACTGAATAAGAGAAAGTCACCAAACGCAGGACATGTTCACTGACCCAGCACCTGGAAACTGACCAGGTGAGCATCACCTAACCCAGGACATGTTCACTGACCCAGCACCTGGAAACTAACCATGTGATCATCACCTAACCCAGGACATGTTCACTGACCTTGCACCTGGAAACTAGACATGTGATCATCACCTTAGCCAGGATATGTTCACTGACCCAGCACCTGGAAACTGACCAAGTGAACATCACCGAACCCAGGACATGTTCACTGAACCAGCACCTGGAAACTGACCAGGTGATCGTCACCTAACGCAGGACATGTTCACTGACCCAGCACATGGAAACTGACCAGGTGAGCATCACCTAACCCAGGACATGTTCACTGACCCAGCAACAGCAAACTGACCATGTGAACATCACCTAACCTAGGACATATTCACTGAACCAGCACCTGGAAATTGACCAGGTGAACATCACTTAACCCAGGACATGTTCACTGACACAGCACCTGGAAACTAACCATGTGATCATCACCTAACCCAGGACATGTTCACTGACCCTGCACCTGGAAAATAGACATGTGATCATCACCTAACCCAGGATATGTTCACTGACCCAGCACATGGAAACTGACCAGGTGAACATCAGCGAACCCAGGACATGTTCACTGACCCTGCACCTGGAAACTGACCAAGTGAACATCACCTAACCCAGGACATATTCACTGAGCCAGCACCTGGAAACTGACCAAGTGAACTTCACATAACCCAGGACATGTTCACTGACCCAGCACCTGGAAACTGACCAGGTGAACATCACCTAACCCAGGACATGTTCACTGACCCAGCACCTGGAAACTGACCAGGTGAACATCACCTAACCCAGGACATGTTCACTGACCCAGCACCTGGAAACTGACCAAGTGAACATCACCGAACCCAGGACATATTCACTGAACCAGCACCTGGAAACTGACCAGGTGAACATCACCGAACCCAGGACATTTTCACTGACGCAGCACGTGCAAACTGACCAGTTGAGCATCACCTAACCCAGGACATGTTCACTGACCCTGCACCTGAAAACTGACCAAGTGAACATCACCTAACCCAGGACATGTTCACTGACCCAGCACCTGGAAACTGACCAGGTGAGCATCACCTAACCCAGGACATGTTCAGTGACCCCGCACCTGGAAACTGACCAGGTGAACATCACCTAAGCCAGGACATGTTCACTGACCCTGCACCTGGAAACTGACCAGGTGAACATCACCTAAAGCAGGACATGTTCACTGACCCTGTATCGGGAAACTGAATAAGAGAAAGTCACCAAACGCAGGACATGTTCACTGACCCAGCACCTGGAAACTGACCAGGTGAGCATCACCTAACCCAGGACATGTTCACTGACCCAGCACCTGGAAACTAACCATGTGATCATCACCTAACCCAGGACATGTTCACTGACCTTGCACCTGGAAACTAGACATGTGATCATCACCTTAGCCAGGATATGTTCACTGACCCAGCACCTGGAAACTGACCAAGTGAACATCACCGAACCCAGGACATGTTCACTGAACCAGCACCTGGAAACTGACCAGGTGATCGTCACCTAACGCAGGACATGTTCACTGACCCAGCACATGGAAACTGACCAGGTGAGCATCACCTAACCCAGGACATGTTCACTGACCCAGCAACAGCAAACTGACCATGTGAACATCACCTAACCTAGGACATATTCACTGAACCAGCACCTGGAAATTGACCAGGTGAACATCACTTAACCCAGGACATGTTCACTGACACAGCACCTGGAAACTTACCATGTGATCATCACCTAACCCAGGACATGTTCACTGACCCTGCACCTGGAAAATAGACATGTGATCATCACCTAACCCAGGATATGTTCACTGACCCAGCACATGGAAACTGACCAGGTGAACATCAGCGAACCCAGGACATGTTCACTGACCCTGCACCTGGAAACTGACCAAGTGAACATCACCTAACCCAGGACATATTCACTGACCCAGCACCTGGAAACTGACCAAGTGAACTTCACATAACCCAGGACATGTTCACTGACCCAGCACCTGGAAACTGACCAGGTGAACATCACCTAACCCAGGACATGTTCACTGACCCAGCACCTGGAAACTGACCAGGTGAACATCACCTAACCCAGGACATGCTCACTGACCCTGCATCGGGAAACTGAATAAGAGAATGTCACCTAACGCAGGACATGTTCACTGATCCAGCACCTGGAAACTGACCATGTGATCATCACCTAACCCAGGAGATGTTCACTGACCCAGCACCTGTAAACTGACCAAGTGAACATCACCGAACCCAGGACATGTTCACTGAACCAGCACCTGGAAACTGACCATGTGATCATCACCTAACCCAGGACATGTTCACTGACCCAGCACATGGAAACTGACCAGGTGAGCATCACCTAACCCAGGACATGTTCACTGACCCTGCACCTGGAAAATAGACATGTGATCATCACCTAACCCAGGATATGTTCACTGACCCAGCACATGGAAACTGACCAAGTGAACATCACCTAACCCAGGACATATTCACTGACCCAGCACCTGGAAACTGACCAAGTGAACTTCACATAACCCAGGACATGTCCACTGACCCAGCACCTGGAAACTGACCAGGTGAACATCACCTAACCCAGGACATGTTCACTGACCCAGCACCTGGAAACTGACCAAGTGAACATCACCGAACCCAGGACATATTCACTGAACCAGCACCTGGAAACTGACCAGGTGAACATCACTTAACCCAGGACATGTTCACTGACCCAGCACCTGGAAACTGACCAGGTGAACATCACCTAACCTAGGACATGTTCACTGAACCAGCACCTGGAAATTGACCAGGTGAACATCACTTAACCCAGGACATGTTCACTGACACAGCACCTGGAAACTAACCATGTGATCATCACCTAACCCAGGACATGTTCACTGACCCTGCACCTGGAAAATAGACATGTGATCATCACCTAACCCAGGATATGTTCACTGACCCAGCACATGGAAACTGACCAGGTGAACATCAGCGAACCCAGGACATGTTCACTGACCCAGCACCTGGAAACTGACCAAGTGAACTTCACATAACCCAGGACATGTTCACTGACCCAGCACCTGGAAACTGACCAGGTGAACATCACTTAACCCAGGACATGTTCACTGACCCAGCACCTGGAAACTGACCAGGTGAACATCACCTAACCCAGGACATGCTCACTGACCCTGCATCGGGAAACTGAATAAGAGAATGTCACCTAACGCAGGACATGTTCACTGATCCAGCACCTGGAAACTGACCATGTGATCATCACCTAACCCAGGAGATGTTCACTGACCCAGCACCTGTAAACTGACCAAGTGAACATCACCGAACCCAGGACATGTTCACTGAACCAGCACCTGGAAACTGACCATGTGATCATCACCTAACCCAGGACATGTTCACTGACCCAGCACATGGAAACTGACCAGGTGAGCATCACCTAACACAGGACATGTTCACTGACCCTGCACCTGGAAAATAGACATGTGATCATCACCTAACCCAGGATATGTTCACTGACCCAGCACATGGAAACTGACCAAGTGAACTTCACATAACCCAGGACATGTCCAATGACCCAGCACCTGGAAACTGACCAGGTGAACATCACCTAACCCAGGACATGTTCACTGACCCAGCACCTGGAAACTGACCAAGTGAACATCACCGAACCCAGGACATATTCACTGAACCAGCACCAGGAAACTGACCAGGTGAACATCACCGAACACAGGACATTTTCACTGACCCAGCACCTGCAAACTGACCAGTTGAGCATCACCTAACCCAGGACATGTTCACTGACCCTGCACCTGAAAACTGACCAGGTGAACATCACCTAACCCAGGACATGTTCACTGACCCAGCACCTGGAAACTGACCAAGTGAACATCACCTAACCCAGGACATGTTCACTGACCCCGCACCTGGAAACTGACCAGGTGAACATCACCTAACCCAGGACATGTTCACTGACCCTGCACCTGGAAACTGACCAGGTGAACATCACCTAAAGCAGGACATGTTCACTGACCCTGTATCGGGAAACTGAATAAGAGAAAGTCACCAAACGCAGGACATGTTCACTGACCCAGCACCTGGAAACTGACCAGGTGAGCATCACCTAACCCAGGACATGTTCACTGACCCAGCACCTGGAAACTAACCATGTGAACATCACCTAACCCAGGACATGTTCACTGACCCAGCACCTGGAAACTGACCAAGTGAACATCACCTAACCCAGGACATGTTCATTGACCTTGCACCTGGAAACTAGACATGTGATCATCACCTTAGCCAGGATACGTTCACTGACCCAGCACCTGGAAACTGACCAAGTGAACATCACCGAACCCAGGACATGTTCACTGAACCAGCACCTGGAAACTGACCAGGTGATCGTCACCTAACGCAGGACATGTTCACTGACCCAGCACATGGAAACTGACCAGGTGAGCATCACCTAACCCAGGACATGTTCACTGACCCAGCAACAGCAAACTGACCATGTGAACATCACCTAACCTAGGACATGTTCACTGAACCAGCACCTGGAAATTGACCAGGTGAACATCACTTAACCCAGGACATGTTCACTGACACAGCACCTGGAAACTAACCATGTGATCATCACCTAACCCAGGACATGTTCACTGACCCTGCACCTGGAAAATAGACATGTGATCATCACCTAACCCAGGATATGTTCACTGACCCAGCACATGGAAACTGACCAGGTGAACATCAGCGAACCCAGGACATGTTCACTGACCCAGCACCTGGAAACTGACCAAGTGAACTTCACATAACCCAGGACATGTTCACTGACCCAGCACCTGGAAACTGACCAGGTGAACATCACTTAACCCAGGACATGTTCACTGACCCAGCACCTGGAAACTGACCAGGTGAACATCACCTAACCTAGGACATGTTCACTGAACCAGCACCTGGAAATTGACCAGGTGAACATCACTTAACCCAGGACATGTTCACTGACACAGCACCTGGAAACTAACCATGTGATCATCACCTAACCCAGGACATGTTCACTGACCCTGCACCTGGAAAATAGACATGTGATCATCACCTAACCCAGGATATGTTCACTGACCCAGCACATGGAAACTGACCAGGTGAACATCAGCGAACCCAGGACATGTTCACTGACCCAGCACCTGGAAACTGACCAAGTGAACTTCACATAACCCAGGACATGTTCACTGACCCAGCACCTGGAAACTGACCAGGTGAACATCACTTAACCCAGGACATGTTCACTGACCCAGCACCTGGAAACTGACCAGGTGAACATCACCTAACCCAGGACATGCTCACTGACCCTGCATCGGGAAACTGAATAAGAGAATGTCACCTAACGCAGGACATGTTCACTGATCCAGCACCTGGAAACTGACCATGTGATCATCACCTAACCCAGGAGATGTTCACTGACCCAGCACCTGTAAACTGACCAAGTGAACATCACCGAACCCAGGACATGTTCACTGAACCAGCACCTGGAAACTGACCATGTGATCATCACCTAACCCAGGACATGTTCACTGACCCAGCACATGGAAACTGACCAGGTGAGCATCACCTAACACAGGACATGTTCACTGACCCTGCACCTGGAAAATAGACATGTGATCATCACCTAACCCAGGATATGTTCACTGACCCAGCACATGGAAACTGACCAAGTGAACTTCACATAACCCAGGACATGTCCAATGACCCAGCACCTGGAAACTGACCAGGTGAACATCACCTAACCCAGGACATGTTCACTGACCCAGCACCTGGAAACTGACCAAGTGAACATCACCGAACCCAGGACATATTCACTGAACCAGCACCAGGAAACTGACCAGGTGAACATCACCGAACACAGGACATTTTCACTGACCCAGCACCTGCAAACTGACCAGTTGAGCATCACCTAACCCAGGACATGTTCACTGACCCTGCACCTGAAAACTGACCAGGTGAACATCACCTAACCCAGGACATGTTCACTGACCCAGCACCTGGAAACTGACCAAGTGAACATCACCTAACCCAGGACATGTTCACTGACCCCGCACCTGGAAACTGACCAGGTGAACATCACCTAACCCAGGACATGTTCACTGACCCTGCACCTGGAAACTGACCAGGTGAACATCACCTAAAGCAGGACATGTTCACTGACCCTGTATCGGGAAACTGAATAAGAGAAAGTCACCAAACGCAGGACATGTTCACTGACCCAGCACCTGGAAACTGACCAGGTGAGCATCACCTAACCCAGGACATGTTCACTGACCCAGCACCTGGAAACTAACCATGTGAACATCACCTAACCCAGGACATGTTCACTGACCCAGCACCTGGAAACTGACCAAGTGAACATCACCTAACCCAGGACATGTTCATTGACCTTGCACCTGGAAACTAGACATGTGATCATCACCTTAGCCAGGATACGTTCACTGACCCAGCACCTGGAAACTGACCAAGTGAACATCACCGAACCCAGGACATGTTCACTGAACCAGCACCTGGAAACTGACCAGGTGATCGTCACCTAACGCAGGACATGTTCACTGACCCAGCACATGGAAACTGACCAGGTGAGCATCACCTAACCCAGGACATGTTCACTGACCCAGCAACAGCAAACTGACCATGTGAACATCACCTAACCTAGGACATGTTCACTGAACCAGCACCTGGAAATTGACCAGGTGAACATCACTTAACCCAGGACATGTTCACTGACACAGCACCTGGAAACTAACCATGTGATCATCACCTAACCCAGGACATGTTCACTGACCCTGCACCTGGAAAATAGACATGTGATCATCACCTAACCCAGGATATGTTCACTGACCCAGCACATGGAAACTGACCAGGTGAACATCAGCGAACCCAGGACATGTTCACTGACCCAGCACCTGGAAACTGACCAAGTGAACTTCACATAACCCAGGACATGTTCACTGACCCAGCACCTGGAAACTGACCAGGTGAACATCACTTAACCCAGGACATGTTCACTGACCCAGCACCTGGAAACTGACCAGGTGAACATCACCTAACCCAGGACATGCTCACTGACCCTGCATCGGGAAACTGAATAAGAGAATGTCACCTAACGCAGGACATGTTCACTGATCCAGCACCTGGAAACTGACCATGTGATCATCACCTAACCCAGGAGATGTTCACTGACCCAGCACCTGTAAACTGACCAAGTGAACATCACCGAACCCAGGACATGTTCACTGAACCAGCACCTGGAAACTGACCATGTGATCATCACCTAACCCAGGACATGTTCACTGACCCAGCACATGGAAACTGACCAGGTGAGCATCACCTAACACAGGACATGTTCACTGACCCTGCACCTGGAAAATAGACATGTGATCATCACCTAACCCAGGATATGTTCACTGACCCAGCACATGGAAACTGACCAAGTGAACTTCACATAACCCAGGACATGTCCAATGACCCAGCACCTGGAAACTGACCAGGTGAACATCACCTAACCCAGGACATGTTCACTGACCCAGCACCTGGAAACTGACCAAGTGAACATCACCGAACCCAGGACATATTCACTGAACCAGCACCAGGAAACTGACCAGGTGAACATCACCGAACACAGGACATTTTCACTGACCCAGCACCTGCAAACTGACCAGTTGAGCATCACCTAACCCAGGACATGTTCACTGACCCTGCACCTGAAAACTGACCAGGTGAACATCACCTAACCCAGGACATGTTCACTGACCCAGCACCTGGAAACTGACCAAGTGAACATCACCTAACCCAGGACATGTTCACTGACCCCGCACCTGGAAACTGACCAGGTGAACATCACCTAACCCAGGACATGTTCACTGACCCTGCACCTGGAAACTGACCAGGTGAACATCACCTAAAGCAGGACATGTTCACTGACCCTGTATCGGGAAACTGAATAAGAGAAAGTCACCAAACGCAGGACATGTTCACTGACCCAGCACCTGGAAACTGACCAGGTGAGCATCACCTAACCCAGGACATGTTCACTGACCCAGCACCTGGAAACTAACCATGTGATCATCACCTAACCCAGGACATGTTCACTGACCTTGCACCTGGAAACTAGACATGTGATCATCACCTTAGCCAGGATATGTTCACTGACCCAGCACCTGGAAACTGACCAGGTGAGCATCACCGAACCCAGGACATGTTCACTGACCCAGCACCTGGAAACTGACCAGGTGTACATCACCTAACCCAGGACATGTTCACTGACCCAGCACCTGGAAATTGACCATTTGAACATCACCTAACCCAGGACATGTTCACTGACCCAGCACCTGGAAACTGACCAGGTGAACATCACCTAACCCAGGACATGCTCACTGACCCTGCATCGGGAAACTGAATAAGAGAATGTCACCTAACGCAGGACATGTTCACTGACCCAGCACCTGTAAACTGACCAAGTGAACATCACCGAACCCAGGACATGTTCACTGAACCAGCACCTGGAAACTGACCATGAGATCATCACCTAACCCAGGACATGTTCACTGACCGAGCACATGGAAACTGACCAGGTGAGCATCACCTAACCCAGGACATGTTCACTGACCCAGCAACTGCAAACTGACCATGTGAACATCACCTAACCTAGGACATATTCACTGAACCAGCACCTGGAAATTGACCAGGTGAACATCACCTAACCCAGGACATGTTCACTGACACAGCACCTGGAAACTAACCATGTGATCATCACCTAACAAAGGACATGTTCACTGACTCTGCACCTGGAAAATAGACATGTGATCATCACCTAACCCAGGATATGTTCACTGACCCAGCACATGGAAACTGACCAGGTGAACATCAGCGAACCCAGGACATGTTCACTGACCCTGCACCTGGAAACTGACCAAGTGAACTTCACATAACCCAGGACATGTTCACTGACCCAGCACCTGGAAACTGACCAGGTGAACATCACCTAACCCAGGACATGTTCACTAACACAGCACCTGGAAACTGACCAAGTGAACATCAACGAACCCAGGACATATTCACTGACCCAGCACCTGCAAACTGACCAGTTGAGCATCACCTAACCCAGGACATGTTCACTGACCCTGCACCTGAAAACTGACCAAGTGAACATCACCTAACCCAGGACATGTTCACTGACCCAGCACCTGGAAACTGACCAAGTGAACATCACCTAACCCAGGACATGTTCTCTGACCCCGCACCTGGAAACTGACCAGGTGAACATCACCTAACCCAGGACATGTTCACTGACCCTGCACCTGGAAACTGACCAGGTGAACATCACCTAACGCAGGACATGTTCACTGACCCTGCATCGGGAAACTGAATAAGAGAAAGTCACTTAACGCAGGACATGTTCACTGACCCAGCACCTGGAAACTGACCAGTTGAGCATCACCTAACCCAGGACATGTTCACTGACCCAGCACCTGGAAACTAACCATGTGATCATCACCTAACCCAGGACATGTTCACTGACCTTGCATCTGGAAACTAGACATGTGATCATCACCTTACCCAGGATATGTTCACTGACCCAGCACCTGGAAACTGACCAGGTGAGCATCACCGAACCCAGGACATGTTCACTGACCCAGCACCTGGAAACTGACCAGGTGTACATCACCTAGCCCAGGACATGTTCACTGACCCTGCACCTGAAAACTGACCAAATGTACATCACCTAACCCAGGACATGTTCACTGACCCAGCACCTGGAAATTGACCAGGTGAACATCACCTAACCCAGGACATGTTCACTGACACAGCACCTGGAAACTAACCATGTGATCATCACCTAACCCAGGACATGTTCACTGACCCTGCACCTGGAAAATAGACATGTGATCATCACCTAACCCAGGATATGTTCACTGACCCAGCACCTGGAAACTGACCAGGTGAACATCACCTAACCTTGGACATGTTCACTGACCCAGCACCTGGAAACTGACCAGGTGAACATCACCTAACCCAGGACATGCGCACTGACCCTGCATCGGGAAACTGAATAAGAGAATGTCACCTAACGCAGGACATGTTCACTGATCCAGCACCTGGAAACTGACCATGTGATCATCACCTAACCCAGGAGATGTTCACTGACCCAGCACCTGTAAACTGACCAAGTGAACATCACCAACCCCGGACATGTTCACTGAACCAGCACCTGGAAACTGACCATGTGATCATCACCTAACCCAGGACATGTTCACTGACCCAGCACATGGAAGCTGACCAGGTGAGCATCACCTAACCCAGGACATGTTCACTGACCCAGCAACTGCAAACTGACCATGTGAACATCACCTAACCTAGGACATATTCACTGAACCAGCACCTGGAAATTGACCAGGTGAACATCACCTAACCCAGGACATGTTCACTGACACAGCACCTGGAAACTAACCATGTGATCATCAACTAACCCAGGACATGTTCACTGACCCTGCACCTGGAAACTGACCATGTGATCATCACCTAACCCAGGAGATGTTCACTGATCCAGCACCTGGAAACTGACCAGGTGAACATCACCGAACCCAGGACATGTTCACTGACCCAGCACCTGTAAACTGACCAGGTGAGCATCACCTAACCCAGGACATGTTCACTGAACCTGCACCTGAAAACTGGCCAAGTGAACATCACCTAACCCAGGACATGTTCACTGACCCAGCACCTGGATACTGACCAGGTGAGCATCACCTAACCCAGGACATGTTCACTGACACAGCACCTGGAAACTGACCATGTGATCATCACCTAACCCAAGACATATTCACTGAACCAGCACCTGGAAATTGACCAGGTGAACATCACCTAACCCAGGATATGTTCACTGACCCAGTACCTGGAAGCTGACCAAGTGAACATCACCTAACCCAGGACATGTTCACTGACCCAGCACCTGGAAACTGACCAGGTGAGCATCACCTAACCCAGGACATGTTCACTGACCCAGCAACTGCAAACTGATCATGTGAACATCATTTAACCTAGGACATATTCACTGAACCAGCACCTGGAAACTGACCAGGTGAACATCACCTAACCCAGGACATGTTCACTGACACAGCACCTGGAAACTAACCATGTGATCATCACCTAACCCAGGACATGTTCACTGACCCTGCACCTGGAAACTGACCATGTGATCACCACCTAACCCAGGAGATGTTCACTGATCCAGCACCTGGATACTGACCAGGTGAACATCACCGAACCCAGGACATGTTCACTGACCCAGCACCTGTAAACTGACCAGGTGAGCATCACCTAACCCAGGACATGTTCACTGACCCTGCAGCTGAAAACTGCCCAAGTGAACATCACCTAACCCAGGACATGTTCACTGACCCAGCACCTGGATACTGACCAGGTGAGCAGCACCTAACCCAGGACATGTTCACTGACTCAGCACCTGGAAACTGACCATGTGATCATCACCTAACCCAAGACATATTCACTGAACCAGCACCTGGAAATTGACCAGGTGAACATCACCGAACCCAGGACATTTTCACTGACCCAGCACCTGCAAACTGACCAGTTGAGCATCACCTAACCCAGGACATGTTCACTGACCCTGCACCTGAAAACTGACCAAGTGAACATCACCTAACCCAGGACATGTTCACTGACCCAGCACCTGGAAACTGACCAAGTGAACATCACCTAACCCAGGACATGTTCTCTGACCCCGCACCTGGAAACTGACCAGGTGAACATCACCTAACCCAGGACATGTTCACTGACCCTGCACCTGGAAACTGACCAGGTGAACATCACCTAACGCAGGACATGTTCACTGACCCTGCATCGGGAAACTGAATAAGAGAAAGTCACTTAACGCAGGACATGTTCACTGACCCAGCACCTGGAAACTGACCAGTTGAGCATCACCTAACCCAGGACATGTTCACTGACCCTGCACCTGGAAACTAACCATGTGATCATCACCTAACCCAGGACATGTTCACTGACCTTGCATCTGGAAACTAGACATGTGATCATCACCTTACCCAGGATATGTTCACTGACCCAGCACCTGGAAACTGACCAGGTGAGCATCACCGAACCCAGGACATGTTCACTGACCCAGCACCTGGAAACTGACCAGGTGTACATCACCTAGCCCAGGACATGTTCACTGACCTTGCACCTGAAAACTGACCAAATGTACATCACCTAACCCAGGACATGTTCACTGACCCAGCACCTGGAAATTGACCAGGTGAACATCACCTAACCCAGGACATGTTCACTGACACAGCACCTGGAAACTAACCATGTCATCATCACCTAACCCAGGACATGTTCACTGACCCTGCACCTGGAAAATAGACATGTGATCATCACCTAACCCAGGATATGTTCACTGACCCAGCACATGGAAACTGACCAGGTGAACATCAGCGAACCCAGGACATGTTCACAGACCCTGCACCTGGAAACTGACCAGGTGAACATCACCTAACCTTGGACATGTTCACTGACCCAGCACCTGGAAACTGACCAGGTGAACATCACCTAACACAGGACATGCGCACTGACCCTGCATCGGGAAACTGAATAAGAGAATGTCACCTAACGCAGGACATGTTCACTGATCCAGCACCTGGAAACTGACCATGTGATCATCACCTAACCCAGGAGATGTTCACTGACCCAGCACCTGTAAACTGACCAAGTGAACATCACCAACCCCGGACATGTTCACTGAACCAGCACCTGGAAACTGACCATGTGATCATCACCTAACCCAGGACATGTTCACTGACCCAGCACATGGAAGCTGACCAGGTGAGCATCACCTAACCCAGGACATGTTCACTGACCCAGCAACTGCAAACTGACCATGTGAACATCACCTAACCTAGGACATATTCACTGAACCAGCACCTGGAAATTGACCAGGTGAACATCACCTAACCCAGGACATGTTCACTGACACAGCACCTGGAAACTAACCATGTGATCATCAACTAACCCAGGACATGTTCACTGACCCTGCACCTGGAAACTGACCATGTGATCATCACCTAACCCAGGAGATGTTCACTGATCCAGCACCTGGAAACTGACCAGGTGAACATCACCGAACCCAGGACATGTTCACTGACCCAGCACCTGTAAACTGACCAGGTGAGCATCACCTAACCCAGGACATGTTCACTGAACCTGCACCTGAAAACTGGCCAAGTGAACATCACCTAACCCAGGACATGTTCACTGACCCAGCACCTGGATACTGACCAGGTGAGCATCACCTAACCCAGGACATGTTCACTGACACAGCACCTGGAAACTGACCATGTGATCATCACCTAACCCAAGACATATTCACTGAACCAGCACCTGGAAATTGACCAGGTGAACATCACCTAACCCAGGATATGTTCACTGACCCAGTACCTGGAAGCTGACCAAGTGAACATCACCTAACCCAGGACATGTTCACTGACCCAGCACCTGGAAACTGACCAGGTGAGCATCACCTAACCCAGGACATGTTCACTGACCCAGCAACTGCAAACTGATCATGTGAACATCATTTAACCTAGGACTTATTCACTGAACCAGCACCTGGAAACTGACCAGGTGAACATCACCTAACCCAGGACATGTTCACTGACACAGCACCTGGAAACTAACCATGTGATCATCACCTAACCCAGGACATGTTCACTGACCCTGCACCTGGAAACTGACCATGTGATCACCACCTAACCCAGGAGATGTTCACTGATCCAGCACCTGGATACTGACCAGGTGAACATCACCGAACCCAGGACATGTTCACTGACCCAGCACCTGTAAACTGACCAGGTGAGCATCACCTAACCCAGGACATGTTCACTGACCCTGCAGCTGAAAACTGCCCAAGTGAACATCACCTAACCCAGGACATGTTCACTGACCCAGCACCTGGATACTGACCAGGTGAGCAGCACCTAACCCAGGACATGTTCACTGACTCAGCACCTGGAAACTGACCATGTGATCATCACCTAACCCAAGACATATTCACTGAACCAGCACCTGGAAATTGTCCAGGTGAACATCACCTAACCCAGGATATGTTCACTGACCCAGTACCTGGAAGCTGACCAGGTGAGCATCACCTAGCCCAGGACATGTTCACTGACCCTGCACCTGGAAACTGACCAGGTGAACATCACCTAACGCAGGACATGTTCACTGACCCTGCATCGGGAAACTGAATAAGAGAATGTCACCTAACGCAGGACATGTTCACTCATCCAAGCACCTGGAAACTGACCATGTGATCATCACCTAACCCAGGAGATGTTCACTGATCCAGCACCTGGATACTGACCAGGTGAACATCACCGAACCCAGGACATGTTCACTGACCCAGCTCCTGTAAACTGACCAGGTGAGCATCACCTAACCCAGGACATGTTCACTGACCCTGCAGCTGAAAACTGCCCAAGTGAACATCACCTAACCCAGGACATGTTCACTGACCCAGCACCTGGATACTGACCAGGTGAGCATCACCTAACCCAGGACATGTTAACTGACTCAGCACCTGGAAACTGACCATGTGATCATCACCTAACCCAAGACATATTCACTGAACCAGCACCTGGAAATTGACCAGGTGAACATCACCTAACCCAGGATATGTTCACTGACCCAGTACCTGGAAGCTGACCAGGTGAGCATCACCTAACCCAGGACATGTTCACTGACCCTGCACCTGGAAACTGACCAGGTGAACATCACCTAACGCAGGACATGTTCACTGACCCTGCATCGGGAAACTGAATAAGAGAATGTCACCTAACGCAGGACATGTTCACTGATCCAAGCACCTGGAAACTGACCATGTGATCATCACCTAACCCAGGAGATGTTCACTGATCCAGCACCTGGAAACTGACCAGGTGAACATCACCGAACCCAGGACATATTTACTGACCCAGCACCTGTAAACTGACCAGGTGAGCATCACCTAACCCAGGACATGTTCACTGACCCTGCACCTGAAAACTGACCAAGTGAACATCACCTAACCCAGGACATGTTCACTGACCCAGCACCTGGAAACTGACCAAGTGAACATCACCTAACCCAGGACATGTTCACTGACCCAGAACCTGGAAACTGACCAGGTGAACATCACCTAACCCAGGACATGTTCACTGACCCTGCACCTGGAAACTGACCATGTGATCATCACCTAACCCAGGAGATGTTAACTGATCCAGCACCTGGAAACGGACCAGGTGAACATCACCTAACGCAGGACATGTTCACTGACCCAGCACCTGTAAACTGACCAGGTGAGCATCACCTAACCCAGGACATGTTCACTGACCCTGCATCGGGGAACTGAATAAGAGAATGTCACCTAACGCAGGACATGTCGACTGATCCAGCACCTGGAAACTGACCATGTGATCATCACCTAACCCAGGAGATGTTCACTGATCCATCACCTGGCAACTGACCAGGTGAACATCACCGAACCCAGGACATGTTCACTGACCCAGCACCTGTAAACTGCCCAGGTGAGCATCACCTAACCCAGGACATGTTCACTGACCCTGCACCGGAAAACTGACCAAGTGAACATCAGCTAACCCAGGACATTTTCACTGACCCAGCACCTGGAAACTGACCAAGTGAACATCACCTAACCCAGGACATGTTCACTGACCCAGCACCTGGAAACTGACCAGGTGAACATCACCTAACCCAGGACATGTTCACTGACCCTGCATCGGGAAACTGAATAAGAGAATGTCACCTAACGCAGGACATGTTCACTGATCCAAGCACCTGGAAACTGACCATGTGATCATCAGCTAACCCAGGAGATGTTCACTGATCCAGCACCTGGAAACTGACCAGGTGAACATCACCGAACCCAGGACATATTCACTGACCCAGCACCTGTAAACTGACCAGGTGAGCATCACCTAACCCAGGACATGTTCACTGACCCTGCACCTGAAAACTGACCAAGTGAACATCACCTAACCCTGGACATGTTCACTGACCCAGCACCTGGAAACTGACCAAGTGAACATCACCTAACCCAGGACATGTTCACTGACCCAGAACCTGGAAACTGACCAGGTGAACATCACCTAACCCAGGACATGTTCACTGACCCTGCACCTGGAAACTGACCATGTGATCATCACCTAACCCAGGAGATGTTCACTGATCCAGCACCTGGAAACTGACCAGGTGAACATCACCTAACGCAGGACATGTTCACTGACCCAGCACCTGTAAACTGACCATGTGATAATCACCTAACCCAGGACATGTTCACTGACCCTGCATCGGGGAACTGAATAAGAGAATGTCACCTAACGCAGGACATGTCCACTGATCCAGCACCTGGAAACTGACCATGTGAGCATCACCTAACCCAGGACATGTTCACTGACCCAGCAACTGCAAACTGACCATGTGAACATCACCTAACCTAGGAAATATTCACTGAACCAGCACCTGGAAATTGACCAGGTGAACATCACCTAACCCAGGACATGTTCACTGACACAGCACCTGGAAACTAACCATGTGATCATCACCTAACCCAGGACATGTTCACTGACCCCGCACCTGGAAAATAGACATGTGATCATCACCTAACCCAGGATATGTTCACTGACCCAGCACATGGAAACTGACCAGGTGAACATCAGCGAACCCAGGACATGTTCACTGACCCTGCACCTGGAAACTGACCAAGTGAACATCACCTAACCCAGGACATATTCACTGACCCAGCACCTGGAAACTGACCAAGTGAACTTCACATAACCCAGGACATGTTCACTGACCCAGCACCTGGAAACTGACCAGGTGAACATCACCTAACTCAGGACATGTTCACTGACCCAGCACCTGGAAACTGACGAAGTGAACATCACCTAACCCAGGACATATTCACTGAACCAGCACCTGGAAACTGACCAGGTGAACATCACCGAACCCAGGACATTTTCACTGACCCAGCACCTGCAAACTGACCAGTTGAGCATCACCTAACCCAGGACATGTTCACTGACCCTGCACCTGAAAACTGACCAAGTGAACATCACCTAACCCAGGACATGTTCACTGACCCAGCACCTGGAAACTGACCAAGTGAACATCACCTAACCCAGGACATGTTCACTGACCCTGCACCTGGAAACTGACCAGGTGAACATCACCTAACCCAGGACATGTTCACTGACCCTGCACCTGGAAACTGACCAGGTGAACATCACCTAACGCAGGACATGTTCACTGACCCTGCATCGGGAAACTGAATAAGAGAATGTCACCCAACGCAGGACATGTTCACTGACCCAGCACCTGGAAACTGACCAGGTGAGCATCACCTAACCCAGGACATGTTCACTGACCCAGCACCTGGAAACTAACCATGTGATCATCACCTAACCCAGGACATGTTCACTGACCTTGCACCTGGAAACTAGACATGTGATCATCACCTTTCCCAGGATATGTTCACTGACCCAGCACCAGGAAACTGACCAGGTGAGCATCACCGAACCCAGGACATGTTCACTGACCCAGCACCTGGAAACTGACCAGGTGTACGTCACCTAGCCCAGGACATGTTCACTGACCCAGCACCTGGAAACTGACCAAGTGAACATCACCTAACCCAGGACATGTTCACCGACCCAGCACCTGGAAACTGACCAGGTGAACATCACCTAACCCAGGAAATGTTCACTGACCCAGCACCTGGAAACTAGACATGTGATC
This sequence comes from Heterodontus francisci, assembly GCF_036365525.1. Lineage (NCBI taxonomy): Eukaryota > Metazoa > Chordata > Chondrichthyes > Heterodontiformes > Heterodontidae > Heterodontus > Heterodontus francisci. The sequence goes on from NW_027140162.1 coordinate 80,460, forward strand.
ATCACCTTACCCAGGATATGTTCACTGACCCAGCACATGGAAACTGACCAGGTGAACATCACCGAACCCAGGACATGTTCACTGACCCAGCACCTGGAAACTGGCCAGGTGTACATCACCTAACCCAGGACATGATCACTGACCCAGAACCTGAAAACTGACCAAGTGATCATCACCTAACCCAGGACATGTTCACTGACCCAGCACCTGGAACCTTACCATGTGAACATCACCTAACCCAGGACATGTCCGCTGACCCAGCAAATGGAAACTAACCATGTGAACATTACCTAACCCAGGACATGTTCACTGACACAGCACCTGGAAACTGACCAAGTGAACGTCACCTAACCCAGGACATGTTCACCGACCCAGCACCTGGAACCTGACAAGGTGAACATCACCTAACCCAGGAAATGTTCACTGACCCAGCACCTGGTAACTAGACATGTGATCATCACCTTACCCAGGATATGTTCACTGACCCAGCACATGGAAACTGACCAGGTGAACATCACCGAACCCAGGACATGTTCACTGACCCAGCACCTGGAAACTTGCCAGGTGTACATCACCTAACCCAGGACATGTTCACTGACCCAGCACCTGGAACCTTACCATGTGAGCATCACCTCACCCAGGACATGTTCACTGACCCAGCAAATGGAAACTAACCATGTGAACATCACCTAACCCAGGAAATGTTCACTGACCCAGCACCTGGAAACTAGACATGTGATCATCACCTTACCCAGGATATGTTCACTGACCCAGCACATGGAATCTGACCAGGTGAACATCACCGAACCCAGGACATGTTCACTGACCCAGCACCTGGAAACTGACCAGGTGATCATCACCTAACCCAGGACATGTTCACTGACCCAGCACCTGGAACCTTACCATGTGAACATCACCTAACCCAGGACATGTTCACTGACCCAGCAAATGAAAACTAACCATGTGAACATTACCTAACCCAGGACATGTTCACTGACACAGCACCTGGAAACTGACCATGTGAACATCACCTAACCCAGGGCATGTTCACTGACCCAGCACCTGGAAACTGACCATGTGATCATCACCTAACCCAGGAAATGTTCACTGACCCAGTATCTGGAAACTTACCATCTGATTATCACCCAACCCAGGAACTGTTCACTGACCCTGCACCTAGAAACTGACCATGTGATCATCACCTAAACCAGGGCATGTTCACTTACCCTGCACCTGGAAATTGACCATGTGAACATTACCTAACGCAGGAAATGTTCACTGACCCTGCATCGGGAAACTGTATAAGAGAATGTCACCTAATGCAGGACATGTTCACTGATCCAGCACCTGGAAACTGACCATGTGATCATCACCGAACCCAGGAGATGTTCACTGTCCCAGCACCTTGAAACTGACCAGGTGAACATCACCGAACCCAGGACATGTTCACTGACCCATCACCTGGAAATAAACCATGCGATCATCACCTAAACCCAGGACATGTTCACTGAGCAAGCAACTGGAAACTGACCATGTGATCAGCACCTAACCCAGGACATGTTCACTGACCCTGCACCTGTAAACTGACCAGGTGAGCATCACCTAACCCAGGACATGTTCACTGACCCAGCAAATGGAAACTAACCATGTGAACATCACCTAACCCAGGAAATGTTCACTGACACAGCACCAGGAAACTGCCCATGTGAACATTACCTAACCCAGGACATGTTCACTGACACAGCACCTGGAAACTGACCATGTGAACATCACCTAACCTACGGCATGTTCACTGACCCAGCACCTGGAAACTGACCAGGTGATCATCACCTAACCCAGGACATGTTCACTGACACAGTACCTGGAAACTTACCATCTGATTATCACCTAACCCAGGAAGTGTTCACTGACTCTGCACCTAGAAACTGAAGATGTGATCATCATCTAAACCAGGGCATGTTCACTTACCCTGCACCTGGAAACTGACCAGGTGAACATGACCTAACGCAGGACATGTTCACTGACCCTGCATCGGGAAACTGTATAAGAGAATGTCACCTAACGCAGGACATGTTCACTGATCCAGCACCTGGAAACAGACCATGTGATCATCACCTAACCCAGGAGATGTTCACTGTCGAAGCACCTTGAAACTGACCAGGTGAACATCACCGAACCCAGGACATGTTCACTGACCCAGCACCTGGAAATAAACCATGCGATCATCACCTAAACCCAGGACATGTTCACTGACCAAACAACTGGAAACTGACCATGTGATCAGCACCTAACCCAGGACATGTTCACTATCCCAGCACCTGGAAATTGACCAGGTGAACATCACCTAACCCAGGACATGTTCACTGACCCAGTACCTGGAAACTGACCAGGTGAGCGTCACCTAACCCAGGACATGTTCACTGACCCTGCACCTGGAAACTGACCAGGTGAACATCACCTAACGCAGGACATGTTCAATGACCTTGCATCTTGAAACTGAATAAGAGAATGTCACCTAACGCAGGACATGTTCACTGACCCTGCACCTGTAAACTGACCAGGTGAGCATCACCTAACCCAGGACATGTTCACTGACCCAGCAAATGGAAACTAACCATGTGAACATCACCTAACCCAGGAAATGTTCACTGACACAGCACCAGGAAACTGCCCATGTGAACATTACCTGACCCAGGACATGTTCACTGACATAGCACCTGGAAACTGACCATGTGAACATCACCTCACCTACGGCATGTTCACTGACCCAGCACCTGGAAACTGACCAGGTGATCATCACCTAACCCAGGACATGTTCACTGACACAGTACCTGGAAACTTACCATCTGATTATCACCTAACCCAGGAAGTGTTCACTGACCCTGCACCTAGAAACTGAAGATGTGATCATCACCTAAACCAGGGCATGTTCACTTACCCTGCACCTGGCAACTGACCAGGTGAACATTACCTAACGCAGGACATGTTCACTGACCCTGCATCGGGAAACTGTATAAGAGAATGTCACCTAACGCAGGACATGTTCACTGATCCAGCACCTGGAAACTGACCATGTGATCATCACCTAACCCAGGAGATGTTCACTGTCCCAGCACCTTGAAACTGACCAGGTGAACATCACCGAAACCAGGACATGTTCACTGACACAGCACCTGGAAATAAACCATGCGATCATCACCTAAACCCAGGACATGTTCACTGACCAAGCAACTGCACACTGACCATGTGATCAGCACCTAACCCAGGACATGTTCACTATCCCAGCACATGGAAACTGACCATGTGATCATCACCTAACCCAGGACATGTTCACTGACCCAGCACCTGGAAACTGACCAGGTGAGCATCACCTAACACAGGACACGTTCACTGAACCAGCACCTGGAAACTGACCATGTGATCATCACCTAACCCAGGACATGTTCACTGACCCAGCACCTGGAAACAGACTAGGTGAGCATCACCTAACCCAGGACATTTTCACTGACCCAGCACCTGTAAACTGAGCATGTGATCATCACCTAACCCAGGACATATTCACTGAACCAGCACCTGGAAATTGACCAGGTGAACATCACCTAACCCAGGACATGTTCACTGACCCAGTACCTGGAAACTGACCAGGTGAGCGTCACCTAACCCAGGACATGTTCACTGACCCTGCACCTGGAAACTGACCAGGTGAACATCACCTGACGCAGGACATGTTCAATGACCTTGCATCGGGAAACTCAATAAGAGAATGTCACCTAACGCAGGACATGTTCACTGATCAAGCACCTGGAAACTGACCATGTGATCATCACCTAACCCAGGAGATGTTCACTGACCCAGCACCTGGAAACTGACCAAGTGAACATCACCGAACACAGGACATGTTCACTGAACCAGCACCTGGAAACTGACCATGTGATCATCACCTAACCCAGGACATGTTCACTGACCCAGCACCTGGAAACTAGACATGTGATCATCACCTTACCCAGGATATGTTCACTGACCCAGCACATGGAAACTGACCAGGTGAACATCACCGAACCCAGGACATGTTCACTGACCCAGCACATGGAAACTGACCAGGTGTACATCACCTAACCCAGGACATGTTCACTGACCCAGCACCTGAAAAGTGACCAAGTGAACATCACCTAACCCAGGACATGTTCACTGACCCAGCACCTGGACACCGACCAGGTGATCATCACCTAACCGAGGACATGTTCACTGACACAGCACCTGGAAACTGACCATGTGAACATCACATACCCCAGGGCATGTTCACTGACCCAGCACCTGAAAACTGACCAAGTGATCATCACCTAACCCAGGACATGTTCACTGACCCAGTAGCTGGAAACTTACCATCTGATTATCACCTAACCCAGGAAGTGTTCACTGACCCTGCACCTAGAAACTGACCATGTGATCATCACCTAAACCAGGGCATGTTCACTTACCCTGCACCTGGAAACTGACCAGGTGAACATTACCTAACGCAAGACATGTTCACTGACCCTGTATCGGGAAACTGTATAAGAGAATGTCACCTAACGCAGGACATGTTCACTGATCCAGCACCTGGAAACTGACCATGTGATCATCACCTAACCCAGCAGATGTTCACTGTCCCAGCACCTTGAAACTGACAAGGTGAACATCACCGAACCCAGGACATGTTCACTGACACAGCACCTGGAAATAAACCATGCGATCATCACCTAAACCCAGGACATGTTCACTGACCAAGCAACTGGAAACTGAACATGTGAACATCACCTAACGCAGGACATGTTCAATGACCTTGCATCGGGAAACTGAATAAGAGAATGTCACCTAACGCAGGACATGTTCACTGACCCTGCACCTGTAAACTGACCAGGTGAGCATCACCTAACCCAGGACATGTTCACTGACCCAGCAAATGGAAACTAACCATGAGAACATCACCTAACCCAGGAAATGTTCACTGACACAGCACCAGGAAACTGCCCATGTGAACATTACCTAAAACAGGACATGTTCACTGACACAGCACCTGGAAACTGACCATGTGAACATCACCTCACCTACGGCATGTTCACTGACCCAGCACCTGGAAACTGACCAGGTGATCATCACCTAACCCAAGACATGTTCACTGACACAGTACCTGGAAACGTACCATCTGATTATCACCTAACCCAGGAAGTGTTCACTGACCCTGCACCTAGAAACTGAAGATGTGATCATCACCTAAACCAGGGCATGTTCACTTACCCTGCACCTGGAAACTGACCAGGTGAACATTACCTAACGCAGGACATGTTCACTGACCCTGCATCGGGAAACTGTATAAGAGAATGTCACCTAACGCAGGACATGTTCACTGATCCAGCACCTGGAAACTGACCATGTGATCATCACCTAACCCAGGAGATGTTCACTGTCCCAGCACCTTGAAACTGACCAGGTGAACATCACCGAAACCAGGACATGTTCACTGACCCAGCACCTGGAAATAAACCATGCGATCATCACCTAAACCCAGGACATGTTCACTGACCAAGCAACTGCACACTGACCATGTGATCAGCACCTAACCCAGGACATGTTCACTATCCCAGCACATGAAAACTGACCATGTGATCATCACCTAACCCAGGACATGTTCACTGACCCAGCACCTGGAAACTGACCAGGTGAGCATCACCTAACACAGGACACGTTCACTGAACCAGCACCTGGAAACTGACCATGTGATCATCACCTAACCCAGGACATGTTCACTGACCCAGCACCTGGAAACAGACCAGGTGAGCATCACCTAACCCAGGACATTTAAACTGACCCAGCACCTGTAAACTGAGCATGTGATCATCACCTAACCCAGGACATATTCACTGAACCAGCACCTGGAAATTGACCAGGTGAACATCACCTAACCCAGGACATGTTCACTGACCCAGTACCTGGAAACTGACCAGGTGAGCGTCACCTAACCCAGGACATGTTCACTGACCCTGCACCTGGAAACTGACCAGGTGAACATCACCTGACGCAGGACATGTTCAATGACCTTGCATCGGGAAACTCAATAAGAGAATGTCACCTAACGCAGGACATGTTCACTGATCAAGCACCTGGAAACTGACCATGTGATCATCACCTAACCCAGGAGATGTTCACTGACCCAGCACCTGGAAACTGACCAAGTGAACATCACCGAACACAGGACATGTTCACTGAACCAGCACCTGGAAACTGACCATGTGATCATCACCTAACCCAGGACATGTTCACTGACCCAGCACCTGGAAACTAGACATGTGATCATCACCTTACCCAGGATATGTTCACTGACCCAGCACATGGAAACTGACCAGGTGAACATCACCGAACCCAGGACATGTTCACTGACCCAGCACATGGAAACTGACCAGGTGTACATCACCTAACCCAGGACATGTTCACTGACCCAGCACCTGAAAACTGACCAAGTGAACATCACCTAACCCAGGACATGTTCACTGACCCAGCACCTGGACACCGACCAGGTGATCATCACCTAACCGAGGACATGTTCACTGACACAGCACCTGGAAACTGACCATGTGAACATCACATACCCCAGGGCATGTTCACTGACCCAGCACCTGAAAACTGACCATGTGAACATCACATACCCCAGGGCATGTTCACTTACCCTGCGCCTGGAAACTGACCAGGTGAACATTACCTAACGCAGGACATGTTCACTGACCCTGTATCGGGAAACTGTATAAGAGAATGTCACCTAACGCAGGACATGTTCACTGATCCAGCACCTGGAAACTGACCATGTGATCATCACCTAACCCAGCAGATGTTCACTGTACCAGCACCTTGAAACTGACAAGGTGAACATCACCGAACCCAGGACATGTTCACTGACACAACACCTGGAAATAAACCATGCGATCATCACCTAAACCCAGGACATGTTCACTGACCAAGCAACTGGAAACTGACCATGTGATCAGCACCTAACCCAGGACATGTTCACTATCCCGGCACCTGGAAACTGACCATGTGATCATCACCCAACCCAGGACTTGTTCACTGATCCAGCACCTGGAAACTGACCATGTGATCATCACCTAACCCAGGAGTTGTTCACTGACCCAGCACCTGTAAACTGACCAAGTGAACATCACCGAACCCAGGACATGTTCACTGAACCAGCACCTGGAAACTGACCATGTGATCATCACCTAACACAGGACATGTTCACTGACCCAGCACCTGGAAACTGACCAGGTGAGCATCACCTAACCCAGGACATGTTCACTGACCCAGCAACTGCACACTGACCATGTGAACATCACCTAACCTAGGACATATTCACTGAACCAGCACCTGGAAATTGACCAGGTGAACATCACCTAACACAGGACATGTTCACTGACCCTGCACCTGAAAACTGACCAAGTGAACATCACCGAACCCAGGACATGTTCACTGAACCAGCACCTGGAAACTGACCATGTGATCATCACCTAACCCAGGACATGTTCACTGACCCTGCACCTGGAAACTGACCATGTGATCATCACCTAACCCAGGAGATGTTCACTGATCCAGCACCTGGAAACTAGACATGTGATCATCACCTTACCCAGGATATGTTCACTGACCCAGCACATGGAAACTGACCAGGTGAACATCACCGAACCCAGGACATGTTCACTGACCCAGCACCTGGAAACTGGCCAGGTGTACATCACCTAACCCAGGACATGATCACTGACCCAGAACCTGAAAACTGACCAAGTGATCATCACCTAACCCAGGACATGTTCACTGACCCAGCACCTGGAACCTTACCATGTGAACATCACCTAACCCAGGACATGTCCACTGACCCAGCAAATGGAAACTAACCATGTGAACATTACCTAACCCAGGACATGTTCACTGACACAGCACCTGGAAACTGACCAAGTGAACATCACCTAACCCAGGACATGTTCACCGACCCAGCACCTGGAACCTGACAAGGTGAACATCACCTAACCCAGGAAATGTTCACTGACCCAGCACCTGGAAACTAGACATGTGATCATCACCTTACCCAGGATATGTTCACTGACCCAGCACATGGAAACTGACCAGGTGAACATCACCGAACCCAGGACATGTTCACTGACCCTGCACCTGGAAACTGGCCAGGTGTACATCACCTAACCCAGGACATGTTCACTGACCCAGCACCTGGAACCTTACCATGTGAGCATCACCTCACCCAGGACATGTTCACTGACCCAGCAAATGGAAACTAACCATGTGAACATCACCTAACCCAGGAAATGTTCACTGACCCAGCACCTGGAAACTAGACATGTGATCATCACCTTACCCAGGATATGTTCACTGACCCAGCACATGGAATCTGACCAGGTGAACATCACCGAACCCAGGACATGTTCACTGACCCAGCAAATGAAAACTAACCACGTGAACATTACCTAACCCAGGACATGTTCACTGACACAGCACCTGGAAACTGACCATGTGAACATCACCTAACCCAGGGCATGTTCACTGACCCAGCACCTGGAAACTGACCATGTGATCATCACCTAACCCAGGAAATGTTCACTGACCCAGTATCTGGAAACTTACCATCTGATTATCACCTAACCCAGGAACTGTTCACTGACCCTGCACCTAGAAACTGACCATGTGATCATCACCTAAACCAGGGCATGTTCACTTACCCTGCACCTGGAAATTGACCATGTGAACATTACCTAACGCAGGAAATGTTCACTGACCCTGCATCGGGAAACTGTATAAGAGAATGTCACCTAACGCAGGACATGTTCACTGATCCAGCACCTGGAAACTGACCATGTGATCATCACCGAACCCAGGAGATGTTCACTGTCCCAGCACCTTGAAACTGACCAGGTGAACATCACCGAACCCAGGACATGTTCACTGACCCAGCACCTGGAAATAAACCATGCGATCATCACCTAAACCCAGGACATGTTCACTGAGCAAGCAACTGGAAACTGACCATGTGATCAGCACCTAACCCAGGACATGTTCACTGACCCTGCACCTGTAAACTGACCAGGTGAGCATCACCTAACCCAGGACATGTTCACTGACCCAGCAAATGGAAACTAACCATGTGAACATCACCTAACCCAGGAAATGTTCACTGACACAGCACCAGGAAACTGCCCATGTGAACATTACCTAACCCAGGACATGTTCACTGACACAGCACCTGGAAACTGACCATGTGAACATCACCTAACCTACGGCATGTTCACTGACCCAGCACCTGGAAACTGACCAGGTGATCATCACCTAACCCAGGACATGTTCACTGACACAGTACCTGGAAACTTACCATCTGATTATCACCTAACCCAGGAAGTGTTCACTGACTCTGCACCTAGAAACTGAAGATGTGATCATCACCTAAACCAGGGCATGTTCACTTACCCTGCACCTGGAAACTGACCAGGTGAACATGACCTAACGCAGGACATGTTCACTGACCCTGCATCGGGAAACTGTATAAGAGAATGTCACCTAACACAGCTCATGTTCACTGATCCAGCACCTGGAAACAGACCATGTGATCATCACCTAACCCAGGAGATGTTCACTGTCGAAGCACCTTGAAACTGACCAGGTGAACATCACCGAACCCAGGACATGTTCACTGACCCAGCACCTGGAAATAAACCATGCGATCATCACCTAAACCCAGGACATGTTCACTGACCAAGCAACTGGAAACTGACCATGTGATCAGCACCTAACCCAGGACATGTTCACTATCCCAGCACCTGGAAACTGACCATGTGATCATCACCTAACCCAGGACATGTTCACTGACCCAGCACCTGGAAACAGACCAGGTGAGCATCACCTAACCCAGGACATTTTCACTGACCCAGCACCTGTAAACTGAGCATGTGATCATCACCTAACCCAGGACACATTCACTGAACCAGCACCTGGAAATTGACCAGGTGAACTTCACCTAACCCAGGACATGTTCACTGACCCAGTACCTGGAAACTGACCAGGTGAGCGTCACCTAACCCAGGACATGTTCACTGACCCTGCACCTGGAAACTGACCAGGTGAACATCACCTAACGCAGGACATGTTCAATGACCTTGCATCGGGAAACTGAATAAGAGAATGTCACCTAACGCAGGACATGTTCACTGACCCTGCACCTGTAAACTGACCAGGTGAGCATCACCTAACCCAGGACATGTTCACTGACCCAGCAAATGGAAACTAACCATGTGAACATCACCTAACCCAGGAAATGTTCACTGACACAGCACCAGGAAACTGCCCATGTGAACATTACCTAACCCAGGACATGTTCACTGACACAGCACCTGGAAACTGACCATGTGAACATCACCTCACCTACGGCATGTTCACTGACCCAGCACCTGGAAACTGACCAGGTGATCATCACCTAACCCAGGACATGTTCACTGACACAGTACCTGGAAACTTACCATCTGATTATCACCTAACCCAGGAAGTGTTCACTGACCCTGCACCTAGAAACTGACCATGTGATCATCACCTAAACCAGGGCATGTTCACTTACCCTGCACCTGGAAACTGACCAGGTGAACATTACCTAACGCAGGACATGTTCACTGACCCTGCATCGGGAAACTGTATAAGAGAATGTCACCTAACGCAGGACATGTTCACTGATCCAGCACCTGGAAACTGACCATGTGATCATCACCTAACCCAGGAGATGTTCACTGTCCCAGCACCTTGAAACTGACCAGGTGAACATCACCGAAACCAGGACATGTTCACTGACCCAGCACCTGGAAATAAACCATGCGATCATCACCTAAACCCAGGACATGTTCACTGACCAAGCAACTGCACACTGACCATGTGATCAGCACCTAACCCAGGACATGTTCACTATCCCAGCACATGGAAACTGACCATGTGATCATCACCTAACCCAGGACATGTTCACTGACCCAGCACCTGGAAACTGACCAGGTGAGCATCACCTAACACAGGACACGTTCACAGAACCAGCACCTGGAAACTGACCATGTGATCATCACCTAACCCAGGACATGTTCACTGACCCAGCACCGGGAAACAGACCAGGTGAGCATCACCTAACCCAGGACATTTTCACTGACCCAGCACCTGTAAACTGAGCATGTGATCATCACCTAACCCAGGACATATTCACTGAACCAGCACCTGGAAATTGACCAGGTGAACATCACCTAACCCAGGACATGTTCACTGACCCAGTACCTGGAAACTGACCAGGTGAGCGTCACCTAACCCAGGACATGTTCACTGACCCTGCACCTGGAAACTGACCAGGTGAACATCACCTGACGCAGGACATGTTCAATGACCTTGCATCGGGAAACTCAATAAGAGAATGTCACCTAACGCAGGACATGTTCACTGATCAAGCACCTGGAAACTGACCATGTGATCATCACCTAACCCAGGAGATGTTCACTGACCCAGCACCTGGAAACTGACCAAGTGAACATCACCGAACACAGGACATGTTCACTGAACCAGCACCTGGAAACTGACCATGTGATCATCACCTAACCCAGGACATGTTCACTGACCCAGCACCTGGAAACTAGACATGTGATCATCACCTTACTCAGGATATGTTCACTGACCCAGCACATGGAAACTGACCAGGTGAACATCACCGAACCCAGGACATGTTCACTGACCCAGCACATGGAAACTGACCAGGTGTACATCACCTAACCCAGGACATGTTCACTGACCCAGCACCTGAAAACTGACCAAGTGAACATCACCTAACCCAGGACATGTTCACTGACCCAGCACCTGGACACCGACCAGGTGATCATCACCTAACCGAGGACATGTTCACTGACACAGCACCTGGAAACTGACCATGTGAACATCACATACCCCAGGGCATGTTCACTGACCCAGCACCTGAAAACTGACCAAGTGATCATCACCTAACCCAGGACATGTTCACTGACCCAGTAGCTGGAAACTTACCATCTGATTATCACCTAACCCAGGAAGTGTTCACTGACCCTGCACCTAGAAACTGACCATGTGATCATCACCTAAACCAGGGCATGTTCACTTACCCTGCACCTGGAAACTGACCAGGTGAACATTACCTAACGCAGGACATGTTCACTGACCCTGTATCGGGAAACTGTATAAGAGAATGTCACCTAACGCAGGACATGTTCACTGATCCAGCACCTGGAAACTGACCATGTGATCATCACCTAACCCAGCAGATGTTCACTGTCCCAGCACCTTGAAACTGACAAGGTGAACATCACCGAACCCAGGACATGTTCACTGACACAGCACCTGGAAATAAACCATGCGATCATCACCTAAACCCAGGACATGTTCACTGACCAAGCAACTGGAAACTGACCATGTGATCAGCACCTAACCCAGGACATGTTCACTATCCCGGCACCTGGAAACTGACCATGTGATCATCACCTAACCCAGGACATGTTCACTGACCCAGCACCTGGAAACTGACCAGGTGAGCATCACCTAACCCAGGACATGTTCACTGACCCAGCCTCTGTAAACTGAGCATGTGATCATCACTTAACCCAGGACATGTTCACTGACCCAGTACCTGGAAATTGACCAGGTGAATATCACCTAACCCAGGACATGTTCACTGACCCTGCACCTGAAAACTGACCAAGTGAACATCACCAAACCCAGGACATGTTCACTGACCCAGCACCTGGAAACTGACCAGGTGAACATCACCGAACCCAGGACATGTTCACTGACCCAGCACCTGTAAACTGACCAGTTGAGCATTACCTAACCCAGGACATGTTCACTGTCCCTGCACCTGAAAACTGACCAAGTGAACATCACCAAACCCAGGACATGTTCACTGACCCAGCACCTGGAAACTGACCAAGTGAACATCACCTAACCAAGGACATGTTCACTGACCCAGCACCTGGAAACTGACCAGGTGAACATCACCTAACCCACGACATGTTCACTGACCCTGCATCGGGACACTGAATAAGAGAATGTCACCAAACGCAGGACTTGTTCACTGATCCAGCACCTGGAAACTGACCATGTGATCATCACCTAACCCAGGAGTTGTTCACTGACCCAGCACCTGTAAACTGACCAAGTGAACATCACCGAACCCAGGACATGTTCACTGAACCAGCACCTGGAAACTGACCATGTGATCATCACCTAACCCAGGACATGTTCACTGACCCAGCACCTGGAAACTGACCAGGTGAGCATCACCTAACCCAGGACATGTTCACTGACCCAGCAACTGCACACTGACCATGTGAACATCACCTAACCTAGGACATATTCACTGAACCAGCACCTGGAAATTGACCAGGTGAACATCACCTAACACAGGACATGTTCACTGACCCTGCACCTGAAAACTGACCAAGTGAACATCACCGAACCCAGGACATGTTCACTGAACCAGCACCTGGAAACTGACCATGTGATCATCACCTAACCCAGGACATGTTCACTGACGCTGCACCTGGAAACTGACCATGTGATCATCACCTAACCCAGGAGATGTTCACTGATCCAGCACCTGGAAACTGACCAGGTGAACATCACCGAACCCAGGACATGTTCACTGACCCAGCACCTGTAAACTGACCAGGTGAGCATCACCTAACCCAGGACATGTTCACTGACCCTGCACCTGAAAACTGACCAAGTGAACATCACCTAACCCAGGACATGTTCACTGACCCAGCACCTGGAAACTGAACAGATGAGCATCACCTAACCCAGGACATGTTCACTGACTCAGCACCTGGAAACTGACCATGTGATCATCACCTAACCCAAGACATATTCACTGAACCAGCACCTGGAAATTGACCATGTGAACATCACCTAACCGAGGATATGTTCACTGACCCAGTACCTGGAAGCTGACCAGGTGAGCATCGCCTAACCCAGGACATGTTCACTGACACTGCACCTGGAAACTGACCAGGTGAACATCACCTAACGCAGGACATGTTCACTGACCCTGCATCGGGAAACTGAATAAGAGAATGTCACCTAACGCAGGACATGTTCACTGCTCCCGCACCTGGAAACTGAACATGTGATCATCACCTAACCCAGGAGATGTTCACTGATCCAGCACCTGGAAACTGACCAGGTGAACATCACCGAACCCAGGACATGTTCACTGACCCAGCACCTGTAAACTGACCAGATGAGCATCACCTAACCCAGGACATGTTCACTGACCCTGCACCTGAAAACTGACCAAGTGAACATCACCTAACCCAGGACATGTTCACTGACCCAGCACCTGGAAACTGACCAAGTGAACATCACCTAACCCAGGACATGTTCACTGACCCAGCACCTGGAAACTGACCAGGTGAACATCACCGAACCCAGGACATGTTCACTGACCCTGCACCTGGAAACTGACCATGTGATCATCACCTAACCCAGGAGATGTTCACTGAACCAGCACCTGGAAACTGACCAGGTGAACATCACCTAACGCAGGACATGTTCACTGACCCAGCACCTGTAAACTGACCAGGTGAGCATCACCTAACCCAGGACATGTTCACTGACCCTGCATCTGGAAACTGAATAAGAGAATGTCACCTAACGCAGGACATGCTCACTGATCCAGCACCTGGAAACTGACCATGTGATCATCACCTAACCCAGGAGATGTTCACTGATCCAGCACCTGGAAACTGACCAGGTGAACATCACCGAACCCAGGACATGTTCACTGACCCTGCATCGGGAAACTGAATAAGAGAATGTCACCTAACGCAGGACATGCTCACTGATCCAGCACCTGTAAACTGACCATGTGATCATCACCTAACCCAGGACATGTTCACTGACCCAGCACCTGTAAACTGACCAGGTGAGCGTCACCTAACCCAGGACATGTTCACTGACCCTGCACCTGAAAACTGACCAAGTGAACATCACCTAACCCAGTACATGTTCACTGACCCAGCACCTGGAAACTGACCAAGTGAACATCACCTAACCCAGGACATGTTCACTGACCCAGCACCTGGAAACTGACCAGGTGAACATCACCTAACCCAGGACATGTTCACTGAACCAGCACCTGGAAATTGACCAGGTGAACATCACCTAACCCAGGACATGTTCACTGAACCAGCACCTGGAAACTGACCAGGTGAACATCACTTATCCCAGGACATATTCACTGAACCAGCACCTGGAAATTGACCAGGTGAACATCACCTAACCCAGGACATGTTCACTGACCCTGCATCGGGAAACTGAATAAGAGAATGTCACCTAACGCAGGACATGTTCACTGATCCAGCAGCTGGAAACTGACCATGTGATCATCACCTAACCCAGGACATGTTCACTGACCCTGCACCTGAAAACTGACCAAGTGAACATCACCTAACCCAGGACATGTTCACTGACCCAGCACCTGGAAACTGACAAAGTGAACATCACCTAACCCAGGACATGTTCACTGACCCAGCACCTGGAAAATGACCAGGTGAACATCAACAAACCCAGGACATGTTCACTGACCCTGCATCGGGAAACTGAATAAGAGAATGTCACCTAACGCAGGACTTGTTCACTGATCCAGCACCTGGAAACTGACCGTGTGATCATCACCTAACCCAGGAGATGTTCACTGACCCAGCACCTGTAAACTGAACAAGTGAACATCAACGAACCCAGGACATGTTCACTGATCCAGCACCTGGAAACTGACCATGTGATCATCACCTAACCCAGGACATGTTCACTGACCCAGCACCTGGAAACTGACCAGGTGAGCATCACCTAACCCAGGACATGTTCACTGACCCAGCAACTGCAAACTGACCATGTGAACATCACCAAACCTATGACATATTCACTGAAACAGCACCTGGAAATTGACCAGGTGAACATCACCTAACACAGGACATGTTCACTGACACAGCACCAGGAAACTAACCATGTCATCATCACCTAACCCAGGACATGTTCACTGACCCTGCACCTGGAAACTGACCAGGTGATCATCACCTAACCCAGGACATGTTCACTGACCCTGCACCTGGAAACTGACCATGTGATCATCACCTAACCCAGGAGATGTTCACTGATCCAGCACCTGGAAACTGACTAGGTGAACATCACCGAACCCAGGACATGTTCACTGACCCAGCACCTGTAAACTGACCAGGTGAGCATCACCTAACCCAGGACATGTTCACTGACCCAGCACCTGGAAACTGACCAGGTGAGCATCACCTAACCCAGGACATGTTCACTGACTCAGCACCTGGAAACTGAACATGTGATCATCACCTAACCCAAGACATATTCACTGAACCAGCACCTGGAAATTGACCAGGTGAACATCACCTAACCCAGGATATGTTCACTGACCCAGTACCTGGAAGCTGACCAGGTGAGCATCACCTAACCCAGGATATGTTCACTGACCCTGCACCTGGAAACTGACCAGGTGAACATCACCTAACGCAGGACATGTTCAGTGACCCTGCATCGGGAAACTGAATAAGAGAATGTCACCTAACGCAGGACATGTTCACTGATACAGCACCTGGAAACTGACCATGTGATCATCACCTAACCCAGGAGATGTTCACTGATCCAGCACCTGGAAACTGACCAGGTGAACGTCACCGAACCCAGGACATGTTCACTGACCCAGCACCTGTAAACTGACCAGGTGAGCATCACCAAACCCAGGACATGTTCTCTGACCCTGCACCTGAAAACGTACCAAGTGAACATCACCTCACCCAGGACATGTTCACTGACCCAGCACCTGGAAACTGACCAGCTGAACATCACCTAACCCAGGACATGTTCACTGACCCTGCACCTGGAAACTGACCATGTGATCATCACCTAACCCAGGAGATATTCACTGAACCAGCACCTGGAAACTGACCAGGTGAACATCACCTAACGCAGGACATGTTCACTGACCCAGGACCTGTAAACTGACCAGGTGAGCGTCACCTAACCCAGGACATGTTCACTGACCCTGCATCGGGAAAGTGAATAAGAGAATTTCACCTAACGCAGGACATATTCACTGAACCAGCACCTGGAAATTGACCAGGTGAACATCACCTAACCCAGGACATGTTCACTGACACAGCACCAGGAAACTAACCATGTGATCATCACCTAACCCAGGACATGTTCACTGACCCTGCACCTGGAAAATAGACATGTGATCATCACCTAACCCAGGATATGTTCACTGACCCAGCACATGGAAACTGCCCAGGTGAACATCAGCGAACCCAGGACATGTTCACTGCCCCTACACCTGGAAACTGACCAAGTGAACATCACCTAACCCAGGACATGATCACTGACCCAGCACCTGGAAACTGACCAAGTGAACATCACATAACCCAGGACATGTTCACTGACCCAGCACCTGGAAACTGACCAAGTGAACATCACCGAACCCAGGACATGTTCACTGAACCAGCACCTGGAAACTGACCAGGTGAACATCACCGAACCCAGGACATATTCACTGACCCAGCACCTGTAAACTGACCAGGTGAGCATCACCTAACCCAGGACTTGATCACTGACCCTGCACCTGAAAACTGACCAAGTGAACATCACCTAACCCAGGACATGTTCACTGACCCAGCACCTGGAAACTGACCAAGTGAACATCACCTAACCCAGGACATGTTCACTGACCCAGCACCTGGAAACTGACCAAGTGAACATCACCTCACCCAGGACATGTTCACTGACCCAGCACCTGGAAACTGACCAGCTGAACATCACCTAACCCAGGACATGTTCACTGACCCTGCACCTGGAAACTGACCATGTGATCATCACCTAACCCAGGAGATGTTCACTGAACCAGCACCTGGAAACTGACCAGGTGAACATCACCTAACGCAGGACATGTTCACTGACCCAGCACCTGTAAACTGACCAGGTGAGCGTCACCTAACCCAGGACATGTTCACTGACCCTGCATCGGGAAACTGAATAAGAGAATGTCACCGAACGCAGGACATATTCACTGAACCAGCACCTGGAAATTGACCAGGTGAACATCACCTAACCCAGGACATGTTCACTGACACAGCACCTGGAAACTAACCATGTGATCATCACCTAACCCAGGACATGTTCACTGACCCTGCACCTGGAAAATAGACATCTGATCATCACCTAACCCAGGATATGTTCACTGACACAGCACATGGAAACTGACCAGGTGAACATCAGCGAACCCAGGACATGTTCACTGACCCTGCACCTGGAAACTGACCAAGTGAACATCACCTAACCCAGGACAGGTTCACTGACCCAGCACCTGGAAACTGACCATGTGAACATCACATAACCCAGGACATGTTCACTGACCCAGCACCTGGAAACTGACCAGGTGAACATCACCTAACCCAGGACATGTTCACTGACCCAGCACCTGGAAACTGACCAAGTGAACATCACCGAACCCAGGACATGTTCACTGAACCAGCACCTGGAAACTGACCAGGTGCACATCACCGTACCCAGGACATTTTCACTGACCCAGCACCTGTAAACTGACCAGGTGAGCATCACCTAACCCAGGACATGTTCACTGACCCTGCACCTGGAAACTGACCAGGTGAACATCACCTAACGCAGGACATGTTCACTGACCCTGCATCGGGAAACTGAATAAGAGAATGTCACCTAACGCAGGACATGTTCACTGACCCAGCACCTGGAAACTGACCAGGTGAGCATCACCTAACCCAGGACATGCTCACTGACCCAGCACCTGGAAACTAACCATGTGATCATCACCTAACCCAGGACATGTTCACTGACCTTGCACCTGGAAACTAGACATGTGATCATCACCTAACCCAGGATATGTTCAATGACCCAGCACATGGAAACTGACCAGGTGAACATCACCAAACCCAGGACATGTTCACTCACCCAGCACCTGGAAACTGACCAGGTGTACATCACCTAACCCAGGACATGTTCACTGACCCTGCACCTGAAAACTGACCAAGTGTACATCACCTAACCCAGGACATGTTCACTGACCCAGCACCTGGAAACTGACCAAGTGAACATCACCTAACCCAGGACATGTTCACCGACCCAGCACCTGGAAACTGACCAGGTGAACATCACCTAACCGAGGAAATGTTCACTGACCCATCACCTGGAAACTTCTTTCTTTTGGGCCTCCTTATCACGAGAGACAATGGATACGCGCCTGGAGGTGGTCAGTGGTTTGTGAAGCAGCGCCTGGAGTGGCTATAAAGGCCAATTCTGGTGTGACAGGCTCTTCCACAGGTGCTGCAGAGAAATGTGTTTGTCGGGGCTGTTGCACAGTTGGCTTTCCCCTTGCGCCTCTGTCGTTTTTTCCTGCCAACTACTAAGTCTTTTCGACTCGCCACAATTTAGCCCTGTCTTTATGGCTGCCCGCCAGCTCTGGCGAATGCTGGCAACTGACTCCCACGACTTGTGATCAATGTCACACGATTTCATGTCGCGTTTGCAGACGTCTTCATAGCGGAGACATGGACGGCTGGTGGGTCTGATACCAGTGGCGAGCTCGCTGTACAATGTGTCTTTGGGGATCCTGCCATCTTCCATGCGGCTCACATGGCCAAGCCATCTAAAGCGCCGCTGAATCAGTAGTGTGTATAAGCTGGGGGTGTTGGCCGCTTCAAGGACTTCTGTGTTGGAGATATAGTCCTGCCACCTGATGTCAAGTATTCTCCGAAGGCAGCGAAGATGGAATGAATTGAGACGTCGCCCTTGGCTGGCATCCGTTGTCCAGGCCTCGCTGCCGTAGAGCAAGGTACTGAGGACACAGGCCTGATACACTCGGACTTTTGTGTTCCGTGTCAGTGCGCCATTTTCCTACACTCTCTTGGCCAGTCTGGACATAGCAGTGGAAGCCTTACCCATGCACCTGTTGATTTCTGCATCTAGAGACAGGTTACTGGTGATAGTTGAGCCTAGGTAGGTGAACTCTTGAACCACTTCCAGAGCGTGGTCGCCAATATCGATGGATGGAGCATTTCTGCCGTCCTGCCCCATGATGTTCGTTTTCTTGAGGCTGATGGTTAGGCCAAATTCATTGCAGGCAGCCGCAAACCTGTCGATGAGACTCTGCAGGCACTCTTCAGTGTGAGATGTTAAAGCAGCATCGTCAGTAAAGAGGAGTTCTCTGATGAAGACTTTCCGTACTTCGTACCTGGAAACTAACCATCTGATTATCACCTAACCCAGGAAATGTTTACTGACGCAGCACCTAGAAACTGACCAAGAGAACATCACATAACCCAGGACATGTTCAGTGAACCAGCACCTGAAAACTAACCAAGTGAACATCACCTAACCCAGGACATGTTCACTGACCCAGTACTTGGAATCTAACCATCTGATTATCACCTAACCCAGGAAATGTTCACCGACTAAGCACCTGGAAACTGACCAGGTGAGCATCTCCTAACCCAGGACATGTTCACTGACCCAGTACCTGGAAACTAACCATCTGATTATCACCTAAATCAGGAAAT
The DNA here is from genome assembly GCF_036365525.1 of Heterodontus francisci. Classification (NCBI taxonomy): domain Eukaryota; kingdom Metazoa; phylum Chordata; class Chondrichthyes; order Heterodontiformes; family Heterodontidae; genus Heterodontus; species Heterodontus francisci. The sequence continues at coordinate 101,141 of NW_027140162.1, forward strand.
GTTCACTGACCCTGCACCTAGAAACTGGCCATGTGATCATCACCTAACCCAGGGCATGTTCACTGATCCTGCACCTGGAAAGTGACCATGTGAACATTACCTAACGCAGGACATGTTCACTGACCCTGCATCGGGTAACTGAATAAGAGAATGTCACCTAACGCAGGACAAGTTCACTGATCCAGCACCTGGAAACTGACCATGTGATCATCATAAAACCGAGGACATGTTCACTAACCCAGCACCTGGAAACTGACCATGTGATCATCACCAAACCCAGGACATGTTCACTGACCCAGCACCTGGAAACTGACCAGGTGTACATCACCTAACCCAGGACATGTTCACTGACCCTGCACCTGAAAACTGACCAAGTGTACATCACCTAACCCAGGACATGATCACTGACCCAGCACCTGGAAACTGACCAAGTGAACATCACCTAACCCAGGACATGTTCACCGACCCAGCACCTGGAAACTGACCAGGTGAACATCACCTAACCCAGGACATGTTCACTGAACCAGCTCCTGGAAAGTAGACATGTGATCATCACCTAACCCAGGATATGTTCACTCACCCAGCACATGGAAACTGACCAGGTGAACATCACCCAACCCAGGACATATTCACTTAACCAGCACCTGGAAATTGACCAGGTGAACATCACCTAACCCAGGACATGTTCACTGACCCATTACCTGGAAACTGACCAGGTGAGCATCACCTAACCCAGGACATGTTCACTGAAACTGCACCTGGAAAATGACCAGGTGAACATGACCTAACGCAGGACATGTTCACTGACCCTGCATCGGGAAACTGAATAAGAGATTGTCACCTAACGCAGGACATGTTCACTGATCCAGCACCTGGAAACTGACAATGTGAACATCACCGAACCCAGGACATGGTCACTGACCCAGCACCTGGAAACTGACCATGTGATCATCACCTAACCCAGGAGATGTTCACTGACCCAGCACCTGGAAACTGACCAAGTGAACATCACCGAACCCAGGACATGTTCACTGAACCAGCACCTGGAAACTGACCAGGTGAACATCACCGAACCCAGGACATATTCACTGACCCAGCACCTGTAAACTGACCAGGTGAGCATCACCTAAGCCAGGACATGTTCACTGACCCTGCACCTGAAAACTGACCAAGTGAACATCACCTAACCCAGGGCATGTTCACTGACCCAGCACCTGGAAACTGACCAAGTGAACATCACCTAACCCAGGACATGTTCACTGACCCAGCACCTGGAAACTGACCAAGTGAACATCACCTCACCCAGGACATGTTCACTGACCCAGCACCTGGAAACTGACCAGCTGAACATGACCTAACCCAGGACATGTTCACTGACCCTGAACCGGGAAACTGACCATGTGATCATCACCTAACCCAGGAGATGTTCACTGAACCAGCACCTGGAAACTGACCAGGTGAACATCACCTAACGCAGGGCATGTTCACTGATCCTGCACCTGGAAAGTGACCAGGTGAACATTACCTAACGCAGGACATGTTCACTGACCCTGCATCGGGTAACTGAATAAGAGAATGTCACCTAACGCAGGACAAGTTCACTGATCCAGCACCTGGAAACTGACCATGTGATCATCATAAAACCGAGGACATGTTCACTAACCCAGCACCTGGAAACTGACCATGTGATCATCACCAAACCCAGGACATGTTCACTGACCCAGCACCTGGAAACTGACCAGGTGTACATCACCTAACCCAGGACATGTTCACTGACCCTGCACCTGAAAACTGACCAAGTGTACATCACCTAACCCAGGACATGTTCACTGACCCAGCACCTGGAAACTGACCAAGTGAACATCACCTAACCCAGGACATGTTCACCGACCCAGCACCTGGAAACTGACCAGGTGAACATCACCTAACCCAGGACATGTTCACTGAACCAGCTCCTGGAAAGTAGACATGTGATCATCACCTAACCCAGGATATGTTCACTCACCCAGCACATGGAAACTGACCAGGTGAACATCACCCAACCCAGGACATATTCACTTAACCAGCACCTGGAAATTGACCATGTGAACATCACCTAACCCAGGACATGTTCACTGACCCATTACCTGGAAACTGACCAGGTGAGCATCACCTAACCCAGGACATGTTCACTGAAACTGCACCAGGAAAATGACCAGGTGAACATGACCTAACGCAGGACATGTTCACTGACCCTGCATCGGGAAACTGAATAAGAGATTGTCACCTAACGCAGGACATGTTCACTGATCCAGCACCTGGAAACTGACAATGTGAACATCACCGAACCCAGGACATGGTCACTGACCCAGCACCTGGAAACTGACCATGTGATCATCACCTAACCCAGGAGATGTTCACTGACCCAGCACCTGGAAACTGACCAAGTGAACATCACCGAACCCAGGACATGTTCACTGAACCAGCACCTGGAAACTGACCAGGTGAACATCACCGAACCCAGGACATATTCACTGACCCAGCACCTGTAAACTGACCAGGTGAGCATCACCTAACCCAGGACATGTTCACTGACCCTGCACCTGAAAACTGACCAAGTGAACATCACCTAACCCAGGACATGTTCACTGACCCAGCACCTGGAAACTGACCAAGTGAACATCACCTAACCCAGGACATGTTCACTGACCCAGCACCTGGAAACTGACCAAGTGAACATCACCTCACCCAGGACATGTTCACTGACCCAGCACCTGGAAACTGACCAGCTGAACATCACCTAACCCAGGACATGTTCACTAACCCTGAACCGGGAAACTGACCATGTGATCATCACCTAACCCAGGAGATGTTCACTGAACCAGCACCTGGAAACTGACCAGGTGAACATCACCTAACGCAGGACATGTTCACTGACCCAGCACCTGTAAACTGACCAGGTGAGCGTCACCTAACCCAGGACATGTTCACTGACCCTGCATCGGGAAACTGAATAAGAGAATGTCACCTAACGCAGGACATATTCACTGAACCAGCACCTGGAAATTGACCATGTGATCATCACCTAACCCAGGAGATGTTCACTGACACAGCACCTGGAAACTGACCAAGTGAACATCACCGAACCCAGGACATGTTCACTGAACCAGCACCTGGAAACTGACCATGTGATCATCACCTAACCCAGGACATGTTCACTGACCCAGCACCTGGAAACTAGACATGTGATCATCACCTAAACCAGGATATGTTCACTGACCCAGCACATGGAAACTGACCAGGTGAACATCACCGAACCCAGGACATGTTCACTGACCCAGCACCTGGAAACTGACCAGGTGTACATCACCTAACCCAGGACATGTTCACTGACCCAGCACCTGAAAACTGACCAAGTGAACATCACCTAACCCAGGACATGTTCACTGACCCAGCACCTGGAAACTGACCAATTGAACATCACCGAACCCAGGACATGTACACTGACCCAGCACCTGTAAACTGACCAGGTGAGCATTAGCTAACCCAGGACATGTTCACTGACCCAGCAAATGGAAACTAACCATGTGAACATCACCTAACCCAGGAAATGTTCACTGACCCTGCACCTGTAAACTGCACATGTGAACATTACCTAAACCAGGGCATGTTCACTTACACTGCACCTGGAAACTGACCAGGTGAACATTACCTAACGCAGGACATGTTCACTGACCCTGCATCGGGAAACTGTATAAGAGAATGTCACCTAACGCAGGACATGTTCACTGATCCAGCACCTGGAAACTGACCATGTGATCATCACCTAACCCAGGAGATGTTCTCTGTCCCAGCACCTTGAAACTGACCAGGTGAACATCACCGAACCCAGGACATGTTCACTGACCCTGCACCTGGAAATAAACCATGCGATCATCACCTAAACCCAGGACATGTTCACTGACCAAGCAACTGGAAACTGACCATGTGATCAGCACCTAACCCAGGACATGTTCACTGACCCATGACCTGGAAACTGACCAGGTGAGCATCACCTAACACAAGACATGTTCACTGAGCCAGCACCTGGATACTGACCATGGGATCATCACCTAACCCAGTACATGTTCACTGACCCAGCACCTGGAAACTGACCAGATGAGCATCACCTAACCCAGGACATGTTCACTGACCCAGCACCTGTAAACTGAGCATGTGATCATCACCTAACCCAGGACATATTCACTGAACCAGCACCTGGAAATTGACCAGGTGAGCATCACCTAACCCAGGACATGTTCACTGACCCAGCACCTGTAAACTGAGCATGTGATCATCACCTAACCCAGGACATGTTCACTGATCCAGCACCTGGAAACTGACCATGTGATCATCACCTAACCCAGGACATGTTCATTGAACCAGCACCTGGAAACTGACCATGTGATCATCACCTAACCCAGGACATGTTCACTGACCCAGCACCTGGAAACTAGACATGTGATCATCACCTTACCCAGTATATGTTCACTGACCCAGCACATGGAAACTGACCAGGTGAAGATCACCGAACCCAGGACATGTTCACTGACCCAACACCTGGAAACTGACCAGGTGTACATCACCTAACCCAGGACATGTTCACTGACCCAGCACCTGAAAACTGACCAAGTGAACATCACCTAACCCAGGACATGTTCACTGACCCTGCACCTAGAAACTGACCATGTGATCATCACCTATCCCAGGGCATGTTCACTGACCCTGCACCTGGAAAGTGACCAGGTGAACATTACCTAACGCAGGACACGATCACTGACCATGCATCGGGAAACTGAATAAGAGAATGTCACCTAACGCAGGACATGTTCACTGATCCAGCAACTGGAAACTAACCATGTGATCATCACATAACCCAGGAGATGTTCACTGACCCAGCACCTGGAAACTGACCAGGTGAACATCACCGAACCCAGGACATGTTCACTGACCCAGCAACTGGAAACTGACCATGTGATCATCATCTAACCGAGGACATGTTCACTGAACCAGCACCTGGAAACTGACCATGTGATCATCACCTAACCCAGGACATGTTCACTGACCCAGCACCTGGAAACTGACCAGGTGCGCATCACCTAACCCAGGACATTTTCACTGACCCATGACCTGGAAACTGACCAGGTGAGCATCACCTAACCCAGGACATGTTCACTGACCCAGCACCTGTAAACTGACCATGTGAACATCACCTAACCCAGGAAATGTTCACTGACCCAGCACCAGGAAGCTGCCCATGTGATCATCACATAACCCAGGAGATGTTCACTGACCCAGCACCTGGAAACTGACCAGGTGAACATCACCGAACCCAGGACATGTTCACTGACCCAGCACCTGGAAATAAACCATGCGATCATCACCTAACCCAGGACATGTTCACTGACCCAGCAACTGGAAACTGACCATGTGATCATCATCTAACCGAGGACATGTTCACTAACCCAGCACCTGGAAACTGACCATGTGATCATCACCTAACCCGGGACATGTTCACTGACCCATGACCTGGAAACTGACCAGGTGAGCATCACCTAACCCAGGACATGTTCACTGAACCAGCACCTGGAAACTGACCATGTGATCATCACCTAACCCAGGACATGTTCACTGACCCAGCACCTGGAAACTGACCAGGTGAGCATCACCTAACCCAGGACATTTTCACTGGCCCATGACCTGGAAACTGACCAGGTGAGCATCACCTAACCCAGGACATGTTCACTGACCCAGCACCTGTAAACTGACCATGTGATCATCACCTAATGCAGGACATGTTCACTGAACATGCATCGGGAAACTGAATAAGAGAATGTCACCTAACGCAGGACATGTTCACTGATCCAGCACCTGGAAACTGACCATGTGATCATCACCTAACCCAGGAGATGTTCACTGACCCAGCACCTGGAAACTGACCAAGGGAACATCACCGAACCCAGAACATGTTCACTGAACCAGCACCTGGAAACTGACCATGTGATCATCACCTAACCCAGGACATGTTCACTGAACCAGCACCTGGAAACTAGACATGTGATCATCACCTAACCAAGGATATGTTCACTCACCCAGCACATGGAAACTGACCAGGTGAACATCACCTAACGCAGGACATGTTCACTGACCCAGCACCTGTAAACTCAGCATGTGATCATCACCTAACCCAGGACATATTCACTGAAACAGCACCTGGAAATTGACCAGGTGAGCATCACCTAACCCAGGACATGTTCACTGACCCTGCACCTGGAAACTGACCAGGTGAACATCACCTAACGCAGGACATGTTCACTGACCTTGCATCGGGAAAATGAATAAGAGAATGTCACCTAACGCAGGACATGTTCACTGATCCAGCACCTGGAAACTGACCATGTGATCATCACCTAACCCAGGAGATGTTCACTGACCCAGCACCTGGAAACCGACCAGGTGAACATCACCGAACCCAGAACATGTTCACTGAACCAGCACCTGGAAACTGACCATGTGAACATCACCGAACCCAGGACATGTTCACTGAACCAGCACCTGGAAACTGACCAGGTGATCATCACCGAACCCAGGACATGTTCACTGAACCAGCACCTGGAAACTGACCAGGTGATCATCACCTAACCCAGGACATGTTCACTGACCCTGCACCTGGAAACTGACCAGGTGAACATCACCTAACGCAGGCCATGTTCACTGACACAGCACCTGTATACTGAGCATGTGATCATCACCTAACCCAGGACATATTCACTGAAACTGCACCTGGAAATTGACCAGGTGAGCATCACCTAACCCAGGACATGTTCACTGACCCTGCACCTGGAAACTGACCAGGTGACCATCACCTAACGCAGGACATGTTCACTGACCTTGCATCGGGAAAATGAATAAGAGAATGTCACCTAACGCAGGACATGTTCACTGATCCAGCACCTGGAAACTGACCAGGTGAGCATCACCTAACCCAGGAGATGTTCACTGACCCAGCACCTGGAAACTGACCAGGTGAACATCACCGAACCCAGGACATGTTCACTGAACCAGCACCTGGAAACTGACCATGTGATCATCACCTAACCCAGGACATATTCACTGACCCAGCACCTGGAAACTGACCATGTGATCATCACCTAACCGAGGAGATGTTCACTGATCCAGCACCTGGAAACTGACCAAGTGAACATCACCGAACCCAGAACATGTTCACTGAACCAGCACCTGGAAACTGACCATGTGATCATCACCTAACCCAGGACATGTTCACTGAACCAGCACCTGGAAACTAGACATGTGATCAACACCTAACCAAGGATATGTTCACTCACCCAGCACATGGAAACTGACCAGCTGAACATCACCTAACCCAGGACATATTCACTGAACCAGCACCTGGAAATTGACCAGGTGAACATCACCTAACCCAGGACATGTTCACTGACCCAGCCCCTGGAAACTGACCAGTTGGTCATCAACTAACCCAGGACAAGTTCACTGAACCAGCACCTGGAAACTAGACATGTGATCATCACCTAACCAAGGATATGTTCACTCACCCAGCACATGGAAACTGACCAGGTGAACATCACCTAACCCAGGACATATTCACTGAACCAGCACCTGGAAATTGACCAGGTGAACATCACCTAACCCAGGACATGTTCACTGACCCAGCACCTGTAAACTGAGCATGTGATCATCACCTAACCCAGGACATATTCACTGAAACAGCACCTGGAAATTGACCAGGTGAGCATCACCTAACCCAGGAAATGTTCACTGACCCAGCACCTGAAAACTGACCAAGTGAACATCACCTAACCCAGGACATGTTCACTGACCCAGCACCTGGAAACTGACCAATTGAACATCACCGAACCCAGGACATGTACACTGACCCAGCACCTGGAAATTGACCAGGTGAACATCACCTAACCCAGGACATGTTCACTGACCCAGCCCCTGGAAACTGACCAGTTGGTCATCAACTAACCCAGGACAAGTTCTCTGACCCTGCACCTGAAAACTGACAAAGTGAACATCACCTAACCCAGGACATGTTCACTGACACAGCACCTGGAAACTGACCAGTTGGTCATCAACTAACCCAGGACAAGTTCTCTGACCCTGCACCTGAAAACTGACAAAGTGAACATCACCTAACCCAGGACATGTTCACTGACACAGCACCTGGAAACTGACCAAGTGAACATCACCTAACCCAGGACATGTTCACTGACCCAGCACCTGGAAACTGACCAAGTGAACATCACCTAACGCAGGACATGGTCACTGATCCAGCACCTGGAAACTGACCATGTGATCATCACCTAACCCAGGAGATGTTCACTGACCCAGCACCTGGAAACTGACCAAGTGAACATCACCGAACCCAGAACATGTTCACTGAACCAGCACCTGGAATCTGACCATGTGATCATCACCTAACCCAGGACATGTTCACTGAACCAGCACCTGGAAACTAGACATGTGATCATCACCTAACCAAGGATATGTTCACTCACCCAGCACATGGAAACTGACCAGGTGAACATCACCTAACCCAGGACATATTCACTGAACCAGCACCTGGAAATTGACCAGGTGAACATCACCTAACCCAGGACATGTTCACTGACCCAGCACCTGTAAACTGAGCATGTGATCATCACCTAACCCAGGACATATTCACTGAAACAGCACCTGGAAATTGACCAGGTGAGCATCACCTAACCCAGGACATGTTCACTGACCCTGCACCTGGAAACTGACCAGGTGAACATCACCTAACGCAGGACATGTTCACTGAACCAGCACCTGGAAACTGACCAGGTGATCATCACCTAACCCAGGACATGTTCACTGACCCTGCAACTGGAAACTGACCAGGTGAACATCACCTAACGCAGGACATGTTCACTGACCTTGCATCGGGAAAATGAATAAGAGAATGTCACCTAACCCAGGACATATTCACTGATCCAGCACCTGGAAACTGACCATGTGATCATCACCTAACACAAGACATGTTCACTGAACCAGCACCTGGATACTGACCATGGGATCATCACCTAACCCAGGACATGTTCTCTGACCCAGCACCTGGAAACTGAGCATGTGATCATCACCTAACCCAGGACATATTCACCGAACCAGCACCTGGAAATTGACCAGGTGAGCATCACCTAACGCAGAACATGTTCACTGACCCAGCACCTGTAAACTGAGCATGTGATCATCACCTAACCCAGGACATATTCACCGAACCAGCTCCTGGAAATTGACCAGGTGAGCATCACCTAACGCAGGACATTTTCACTGACCTTGCATCGGGAAAATGAATAAGAGAATGTCACCTAACCCAGGACATATTCACTGATCCAGCACCTGGAAACTGACCATGTGATCATCACCTAACGCAGGACATGTTCACTGATCCAGCACCTGGAAACTGACCATGTGATCATCACCTAACCCAGGAGATGTTCACTGACCCAGCACCTGGAAACTGACCAGGTGAACATCACCAAACCCAGGACATGTTCACTGAACCAGCACCTGGAAACTGACCATGTGATCATCACCTAACCCAGGACATGTTCACTGACCGAGCACCTGGAAACTGACCATGTGATCATCACCTAACCCAGGAGATGTTCACTGACCCAGCACCTGGAAACTGACCAAGTGAACATCACCGAACCCAGAACATGTTCACTGAACCAGCACCTGGAAACTGACCATGTGATCATCATCTAACCCAGGACATGTTCACTGAACCAGCACCTGGAAACTAGACATGTGATCATCACCTAACCAAGGATATGTTCACTCACCCAGCACATGGAAACTGACCAGGTGAACATCACCTAACCCAGGACATATTCACTGAACCAGCACCTGGAAATTGACCAGGTGAACATCACCTAACCCAGGACATGTTCACTGACCCAGCACCTGTAAACTGAGCATGTGATCATCACCTAACCCAGGAGATGTTCACTGACCCAGCACCTGGAAACTGACCAAGTGAACATCACCGAACCCAGAACATGTTCACTGAACCAGCACCTGGAAACTGACCATGTGATCATCATCTAACCCAGGACATGTTCACTGAACCAGCACCTGGAAACTAGACATGTGATCATCACCTAACCAAGGATATGTTCACTCACCCAGCACATGGAAACTGACCAGGTGAACATCACCTAACCCAGGACATATTCACTGAACCAGCACCTGGAAATTGACCAGGTGAACATCACCTAACCCAGGACATGTTCACTGACCCAGCACCTGTAAACTGAGCATGTGATCATCACCTAACCCAGGACATATTCACTGAAACAGCACCTGGAAATTGACCAGGTGAGCATCACCTAACCCAGGAAATGTTCACTGACCCAGCACCTGAAAACTGACCATGTGATCATCATCTAACCCAGGACATGTTCACTGAACCAGCACCTGGAAACTAGACATGTGATCATCACCTAACCAAGGATATGTTCACTCACCCAGCACATGGAAACTGACCAGGTGAACATCACCTAACCCAGGACATATTCACTGAACCAGCACCTGGAAATTGACCAGGTGAACATCACCTAACCCAGGACATGTTCACTGACCCAGCACCTGTAAACTGAGCATGTGATCATCACCTAACCCAGGACATATTCACTGAAACAGCACCTGGAAATTGACCAGGTGAGCATCACCTAACCCAGGAAATGTTCACTGACCCAGCACCTGAAAACTGACCAAGTGAACATCACCTAACCCAGGACATGTTCACTGACCCAGCACCTGGAAACTGACCAATTGAACATCACCGAACCCAGGACATGTACACTGACCCAGCACCTGGAAATTGACCAGGTGAACATCACCTAACCCAGGACATGTTCACTGACCCAGCCCCTGGAAACTGACCAGTTGGTCATCAACTAACCCAGGACAAGTTCACTGAACCAGCACCTGGAAACTAGACATGTGATCATCACCTAACCAAGGATATGTTCACTCACCCAGCACATGGAAACTGACCAGGTGAACATCACCTAACCCAGGACATATTCACTGAACCAGCACCTGGAAATTGACCAGGTGAACATCACCTAACCCAGGACATGTTCACTGACCCAGCACCTGTAAACTGAGCATGTGATCATCACCTAACCCAGGACATATTCACTGAAACAGCACCTGGAAATTGACCAGGTGAGCATCACCTAACCCAGGAAATGTTCACTGACCCAGCACCTGAAAACTGACCAAGTGAACATCACCTAACCCAGGACATGTTCACTGACCCAGCACCTGGAAACTGACCAATTGAACATCACCGAACCCAGGACATGTACACTGACCCAGCACCTGGAAATTGACCAGGTGAACATCACCTAACCCAGGACATGTTCACTGACCCAGCCCCTGGAAACTGACCAGTTGGTCATCAACTAACCCAGGACAAGTTCTCTGACCCTGCACCTGAAAACTGACAAAGTGAACATCACCTAACCCAGGACATGTTCACTGACACAGCACCTGGAAACTGACCAGTTGGTCATCAACTAACCCAGGACAAGTTCTCTGACCCTGCACCTGAAAACTGACAAAGTGAACATCACCTAACCCAGGACATGTTCACTGACACAGCACCTGGAAACTGACCAAGTGAACATCACCTAACCCAGGACATGTTCACTGACCCAGCACCTGGAAACTGACCAAGTGAACATCACCTAACGCAGGACATGGTCACTGATCCAGCACCTGGAAACTGACCATGTGATCATCACCTAACCCAGGAGATGTTCACTGACCCAGCACCTGGAAACTGACCAAGTGAACATCACCGAACCCAGAACATGTTCACTGAACCAGCACCTGGAATCTGACCATGTGATCATCACCTAACCCAGGACATGTTCACTGAACCAGCACCTGGAAACTAGACATGTGATCATCACCTAACCAAGGATATGTTCACTCACCCAGCACATGGAAACTGACCAGGTGAACATCACCTAACCCAGGACATATTCACTGAACCAGCACCTGGAAATTGACCAGGTGAACATCACCTAACCCAGGACATGTTCACTGACCCAGCACCTGTAAACTGAGCATGTGATCATCACCTAACCCAGGACATATTCACTGAAACAGCACCTGGAAATTGACCAGGTGAGCATCACCTAACCCAGGACATGTTCACTGACCCTGCACCTGGAAACTGACCAGGTGAACATCACCTAACGCAGGACATGTTCACTGAACCAGCACCTGGAAACTGACCAGGTGATCATCACCTAACCCAGGACATGTTCACTGACCCTGCAACTGGAAACTGACCAGGTGAACATCACCTAACGCAGGACATGTTCACTGACCTTGCATCGGGAAAATGAATAAGAGAATGTCACCTAACCCAGGACATATTCACTGATCCAGCACCTGGAAACTGACCATGTGATCATCACCTAACACAAGACATGTTCACTGAACCAGCACCTGGATTCTGACCATGGGATCATCACCTAACCCAGGACATGTTCTCTGACCCAGCACCTGGAAACTGAGCATGTGATCATCACCTAACCCAGGACATATTCACCGAACCAGCACCTGGAAATTGACCAGGTGAGCATCACCTAACGCAGAACATGTTCACTGACCCAGCACCTGTAAACTGAGCATGTGATCATCACCTAACCCAGGACATATTCACCGAACCAGCTCCTGGAAATTGACCAGGTGAGCATCACCTAACGCAGGACATTTTCACTGACCTTGCATCGGGAAAATGAATAAGAGAATGTCACCTAACCCAGGACATATTCACTGATCCAGCACCTGGAAACTGACCATGTGATCATCACCTAACGCAGGACATGTTCACTGATCCAGCACCTGGAAACTGACCATGTGATCATCACCTAACCCAGGAGATGTTCACTGACCCAGCACCTGGAAACTGACCAGGTGAACATCACCGAACCCAGGACATGTTCACAGAACCAGCACCTGGAAACTGACCATGTGATCATCACCTAACCCAGGACATGTTCACTGACCGAGCACCTGGAAACTGACCATGTGATCATCACCTAACCCAGGAGATGTTCACTGACCCAGCACCTGGAAACTGACCAAGTGAACATCACCGAACCCAGAACATGTTCACTGAACCAGCACCTGGAAACTGACCATGTGATCATCATCTAACCCAGGACATGTTCACTGAACCAGCACCTGGAAACTAGACATGTGATCATCACCTAACCAAGGATATGTTCACTCACCCAGCACATGGAAACTGACCAGGTGAACATCACCTAACCCAGGACATATTCACTGAACCAGCACCTGGAAATTGACCAGGTGAACATCACCTAACCCAGGACATGTTCACTGACCCAGCACCTGTAAACTGAGCATGTGATCATCACCTAACCCAGGACATATTCACTGAAACAGCACCTGGAAATTGACCAGGTGAGCATCACCTAACCCAGGAAATGTTCACTGACCCAGCACCTGAAAACTGACCAAGTGAACATCACCTAACCCAGGACATGTTCACTGACCCAGCACCTGGAAACTGACCAATTGAACATCACCGAACCCAGGACATGTACACTGACCCAGCACCTGGAAATTGACCAGGTGAACATCACCTAACCCAGGACATGTTCACTGACCCAGCCCCTGGAAACTGACCAGTTGGTCATCAACTAACCCAGGACAAGTTCTCTGACCCTGCACCTGAAAACTGACAAAGTGAACATCACCTAACCCAGGACATGTTCACTGACACAGCACCTGGAAACTGACCAAGTGAACATCACCTAACCCAGGACATGTTCACTGACCCAGCACCTGGAAACTGACCAAGTGAACATCACCAAACCCAGGACATGTTCACTGAACCAGCACCTGGAAACTAACCATGTGAACATCACCTAACCCAGGACATGTTCACTGACCCAGCACCTGGAAACTAACCATGTGAACATCACCTAACCTAGGAAATGTTCACTGACCCAGCACCAGGAAACTGCCCATGTGAACATTACCTAAACCAGGGCATGTTCACTTGCACTGCACCTGGAAACTGACCAGGTGAACATTACCTGACGCAGGACATGTTCACTGATCCAGCACCTGGAAACTGACCATGTGATCATCACCTAACCCAGGAGATGTTCACTGTCCCAGCACCTTGAAACTGACCAGGTGAACATCACCGAACCCAGGACATGTTCACTGACCCAGCACCTGGAAATAAACCATGCGATCATCACCTAAACCCAGGACATGTTCACTGACCAAGCAACTGGAAACTGACCATGTGATCAGCACCTAACCCAGGACATGTTCACTGACCCATGACCTGGAAACTGACCAGGTGAGCATCACCTAACACAAGACATGTTCACTGAGCCAGCACCTGGATACTGAACATGGGATCATCACCTAACCCAGGACATGTTCACTGACCCAGCACCTGGAAACTGACCAGGTGAGCATCACCTAACCCAGGACATGTTCACTGACCCTGCACCTGGAAACTGACCAGCTGAACATCACCTAACGCAGGACATGTTCACTGACCTTGCATCGGGAAAATGAATAAGAGAATGTCACCTAACGCAGGACATGTTCACTGATCCAGCACCTGGAAACTGACCATGTGATCATCACCTAACCCAGGAGATGTTCACTGACCCAGCACCTGGAAACTGACCAGGTGAACATCACCGAACCCAGGGCATGTTCACTGAACCAGCACCTGGAAACTGACCATGTGATCATCACCGAACCCAGGACATGTTCACTGACCCAGCACCTGGAAACTAGACATGTGATCATCACCTTACCCAGGATATGTTCACTGACCCAGCACATGGAAACTGACCAGGTGAACATCACCGAACCCAGGACATGTTCACTGACCCAGCACCTGGAAACTGACCAGGTGTACATCACCTAACCCAGGACATGTTCACTGACCCAGCACCTGAAAACTGACCAAGTGAACATCACCTAACCCAGGACATGTTCACTGACTCAGCACCTGGAAACTGACCAGGTGATCATCACCTAACCCAGGACATGTTCACTGACCCAGTACTTGGAATCTAACCATCTGATTATCACCGAACCCAGGATATGTTCACTGAACCAGCACCTGGAAACTGACCATGTGATCATCACCTAACCCTGGACATGTTCACTGACCCAGCACCTGGAAACTAGACATGTGATCATCACCTTACCCAGGATATGTTCACTGACCCAGCACATGGAAACTGACCAGGTGAACATCACCGAACCCAGGACATGTTCACTGACCCAGCACCTGGAAACTGACCAGGTGAGCATCTCCTAACCCAGGACATGTTCACTGACCCAGTACCTGGAAACTAACCATCTGATTATCACCTAACCCAGGAAATGTTCACTGACCCTGCACCTAGAAACTGACCATGTG
Organism: Heterodontus francisci; assembly: GCF_036365525.1. Classification (NCBI taxonomy): domain Eukaryota; kingdom Metazoa; phylum Chordata; class Chondrichthyes; order Heterodontiformes; family Heterodontidae; genus Heterodontus; species Heterodontus francisci. Next base: position 116,682 of record NW_027140162.1, read on the forward strand.
ATCATCACCTATCCCAGGGCATGTTCACTGACCCTGCACCTGGAAAGTGACCAGGTGAACATTACCTAACGCAGGACATGATCACTGACCATGCATCGGGAAACTGAATAAGAGAATGTAACCTAACGCAGGACATGTTCACTGATCCAGCAACTGGAAACTGACCATGTGATCATCACATAACCCAGGAGATGTTCACTGACCCAGCACCTTGAAACTGACCATGTGATCATCACCGAACCCAGGACATGTTCACTGACCCAGCACCTGGAAATAAACCATGCGATCATCACCTAACCCAGGACATGTTCACTGACCCAGCAACTGGAAACTGACCATGTGATCATCATCTAACCGAGGACATGTTCACTAACCCAGCACCTGGAAACTGACCATGTGATCATCACCTAACCCGGGACATGTTCACTGACCCAGCACCTGTAAACTGACCATGTGATCATCACCTAATGCAGGACATGTTCACTGACCCTGCATCGGGAAACTGAATAAGAGAATGTCACCTAACGCAGGACATGTTCACTGATCCAGCACCTGGAAACTGACCATGTGATCATCACCTAACCCAGGAGATGTTCACTGACCCAGCACCTGGAAACTGACCAAGTGAACATCACCGAACCCAGAACATGTTCACTGACCCAGCACCTGGAAACTGACCATGTGATCATCACCTAACCCAGGACATGTTCACTGAACCAGCACCTGGAAACTAGACATGTGATCATCACCTAACCAAGGATATGTTCACTCACCCAGCACATGGAAACTGACCAGGTGAACATCACCTAACTCAGGACATTTTCACTGACCCAGCACCTGTAAACTGAGCATGTGATCATCACCTAACCCAGGACATATTCACTGAAACAGCACCTGGAAATTGACCAGGTGAGCATCACCTAACCCAGGACATGTTCACTGACCCTGCACCTGGAAACTGACAATGTGATCATCACCTATCCCAGGGCATGTTCACTGACCCTGCACCTGGAAAGTGATCAGGTGAACATTACCTAACGCAGGACATGATCACTGACCATGCATCGGGAAACTGAATAAGAGAATGTAGCCTAACGCAGGACATGTTCACTGATCCAGCAACTGGAAACTGACCATGTGATCATCACAGAACCCAGGAGATGTTCACTGACCCAGCACCTTGAAACTGACCAGGTGAACATCACCGAACCCAGGACATGTTCACTGACCCAGCACCTGGAAATAAACCATGCGATCATCACCTAACCCAGGACATGTTCACTGACCCAGCAACTGGAAACTGACCATGTGATCATCATCTAAGCGAGGACATGTTCACTAACCCAGCACCTGGAAACTGACCATGTGATCATCACCTAACCCGGGACATGTTCACTGACCCAGCACCTGTAAACTGACCATGTGATCATCACCTAATGCAGGACATGTTCACTGACCCTGCATCGGGAAACTGAATAAGAGAATGTCACCGAACGCAGGACATGTTCACTGATCCAGCACCTGGAAACTGACCATGTGATCATCACCTAACCCAGGAGATGTTCACTGACCCAGCACCTGGAAACTGACCAAGTGAACATCACCGAACCCAGAACATGTTCACTGAACCAGCACCTGGAAACTGACCATGTGATCATCACCTAACCCAGGACATGTTCACTCAACCAGCACCTGGAAACTAGACATGTGATCATCACCTAACCAAGGATATGTTCACTCACCAAGCACATGGAAACTGACCAGGTGAACATCACCTAACGCAGGACATTTTCACTGACCCAGCACCTGTAAACTGAGCATGTGATCATCACCTAACCCAGGACATATTCACTGAAGCAGCACCTGGAAATTGACCAGGTGAGCATCACCTAACCCAGGACATGTTCACCGACCCTGCACCTGGAAACTGACCAGGTGAACATCACCTAACGCAGGACATGTTCACTGACCTTGCATCGGGAAAATGAATAAGAGAATGTCACCTAACGCAGGACATGTTCACTGATCCAGCACCTGGAAACTGACCATGTGATCATCACCTAACCCAGGAGATGTTCACTGACCCAGCACCTGGAAACTGACCAGGTGAACATCACCGAACCCAGGACATGTTCACTGAACCAGCACCTGGAAACTGACCAGGTGATCATCACCTAACCCAGGACATGTTCACTGACCCTGCACCTGGAAACTGACCAGGTGAACATCACCTAACGCAGGACATGTTCACTGACACAGCACCTGTAAACTGAGCATGTGATCATCACCTAACCCAGGACATATTCACTGAAACAGCACCTGGAAATTGACCAGGTGAGCATCACCTAACCCAGGACATGTTCACTGACCCTGCACCTGGAAACTGACCAGGTGAACATCACCTAACGCAGGACATGTTCACTGACCTTGCATCGGGAAAATGAATAAGAGAATGTCACCTAACGCAGGACATGTTCACTGATCCAGCACCTGGAAACTGACCATGTGATCATCACCTAACCCAGGAGATGTTCACTGACCCAGCACCTGGAAACTGACCAGGTGAACATCACCGAACCCAGGACATGTTCACTGAACCAGCACCTGGAAACTGACCATGTGATCATCACCTAACCCAGGACATGTTCACTGACCGAGCACCTGGAAACTGACCATGTGATCATCACCTAACCCAGGAGATGTTCACTGACCCAGCACCTGGAAACTGACCAAGTGAACATCACCGAACCCAGAACATGTTCACTGAACCAGCACCTGGAAACTGACCATGTGATCATCATCTAACCCAGGACATGTTCACTGAACCAGCAACTGGAAACTAGACATGTGATCATCACCTAACCAAGGATATGTTCACTCACCCAGCACATGGAAACTGACCAGGTGAACATCACCTAACCCAGGACATATTCACTGAACCAGCACCTGGAAATTGACCAGGTGAACATCACCTAACCCAGGACATGTTCACTGACCCAGCACCTGTAAACTGAGCATGTGATCATCACCTAACCCAGGACATATTCACTGAAACAGCACCTGGAAATTGACCAGGTGAGCATCACCTAACCCAGGACATGTTCACTGACCCTGCACCTGGAAACTGACCAGGTGAACATCACCTAACGCAGGACATGTTCACTGACCTTGCATCGGGAAAATGAATAAGAGAATGTCAACTAACGCAGGACATGGTCACTGATCCAGCACCTGGAAACTGACCATGTGATCATCACCTAACCCAAGAGATGTTCACTGTCCCAGCACCTGGAAACTGACCAAGTGAACATCACCGAACCCAGAACATGTTCACTGAACCAGCACCTGGAATCTGACCATGTGATCATCACCTAACCCAGGACATGTTCACTGAACCAGCACCTGGAAACTAGACATGTGATCATCACCTAACCAAGGATATGTTCACTCACCCAGCACATGGAAACTGACCAGGTGAACATCACCTAACCCAGGACATATTCACTGAACCAGCACCTGGAAATTGACCAGGTGAACATCACCTAACCCAGGACATGTTCACTGACCCTGCACCTGGAAACTGACCAGGTGAACATCACCTAACGCAGGACATGTTCACTGAACCAGCACCTGGAAACTGACCAGGTGATCATCACCTAACCCAGGACATGTTCACTGTCCCTGCAACTGGAAACTGACCAGGTGAACATCACCTAACGCAGGACATGTTCACTGACCTTGCATCGGGAAAATGAATAAGAGAATGTCACCTAACCCAGGACATATTCACTGATCCAGCACCTGGAAACTGACCATGTGATCATCACCTAACACAAGACATGTTCACTGAACCAGCACCTGGATACTGACCATGGGATCATCACCTAACCCAGGACATGTTCACTGACCCAGCACCTGGAAACTGAAAATGTGAGCATCACCTAACCCAGGACATGTTCACTGACCCTGCACCTGTAAACTGAGCATGTGATCATCACCTAACCCAGGACATATTCACCGAACCAGCACCTGGAAATTGACCAGGTGAGCATCACCTAACCCAGGACATGTTCAATGACCCTGCACCTGAAAACTGACCAGGTGAACATCACCTAACCCAGGACATGTTCACTGACCTTGCATCGGGAAAATGAATAAGAGAATGTCACCTAACGCAGGACATGTTCACTGATCCAGCACCTGGAAACTGACCATGTGATCATCACCTAACCCAGGAGATGTTCACTGACCCAGCACCTGGAAACTGACCAGGTGAACATCACCGAACCCAGGACATGTTCACTGAACCAGCACCTGGAAACTGACCATGTGATCATCACCTAACCCAGGACATGTTCACTGACCCAGCACCTGGAAACTGACCATGTGATCATCACCTAACCCAGGAGATGTTCACTGACCCAGCACCTGGAAACTGACCAGGTGAACATCACCTAACGCAGGACATGTTCACTGACACAGCACCTGTAAACTGAGCATGTGATCATCACCTAACCCAGGACATATTCACTGAAACAGCACCTGGAAATTGACCAGGTGAGCATCACCTAACCCAGGACATGTTCACTGACCCTGCACCTGGAAACTGACCAGGTGAACATCACCTAACGCAGGACATGTTTACTGACCTTGCATCGGGAAAGTGAATAAGAGAATGTCACCTAACGCAGGACATGTTCACTGATCCAGCACCTGGAAACTGACCATGTGATCATCACCTAACCCAGGAGATGTTCACTGACCCAGCACCTGGAAACTGACCAGGTGAACATCACCGAACCCAGGACATGTTCACTGAACCAGCACCTGGAAACTGACCATGTGATCATCACCTAACCCAGGAGATGTTCACTGACCCAGCACCTGGAAACTGACCAAGTGAACATCACCGAACCCAGAACATGTTCACTGAACCAGCACCTGGAAACTGACCATGTGATCATCATCTAACCCAGGACATGTTAACTGAACCAGCACCTGGAAACTAGACATGTGATCATCACCTAACCAAGGATATGTTCACTCACCCAGCACATGGAAACTGACCAGGTGAACATCACCTAACCCAGGACATATTCACTGAACCAGCACCTGGAAATTGACCATGTGATCATCACCTAACCCAGGACATGTTCACTGACCCAGCACCTGTAAACTGAGCATGTGATCATCACCTAACCCAGGACATATTCACTGAAACAGCACCTGGAAATTGACCAGGTGAGCATCACCTAACCCAGGACATGTTCACTGACCCTGCACCTGGAAACTGACCAGGTGAACATCACCTAACGCAGGACATGTTCACTGACCTTGCATCGGGAAAATGAATAAGAGAATGTCACCTAACGCAGGACATGGTCACTGATCCAGCACCTGGAAACTGACCATGTGATCATCACCTAACCCAGGAGATGTTCACTGACCCAGCACCTGGAAACTGACCAAGTGAACATCACCGAACCCAGAACATGTTCACTGAACCAGCACCTGGAATCTGACCATGTGATCATCACCTAACCCAGGACATGTTCACTGAACCAGCACCTGGAAACTAGACATGTGATCATCACCTAACCAAGGATATGTTCACTCACCCAGCACATGGAAACTGACCAGGTGAACATCACCTAACCCAGGACATATTCACTGAACCAGCACCTGGAAATTGACCAGGTGAACATCACCTAACCCAGGACATGTTCACTGACCCAGCACCTGTAAACTGAGCATGTGATCATCACCTAACCCAGGACATATTCACTGAAACAGCACCTGGAAATTGACCAGGTGAGCATCACCTAACCCAGGACATGTTCACTGACCCTGCACCTGGAAACTGACCAGGTGAACATCACCTAACGCAGGACATGTTCACTGAACCAGCACCTGGAAACTGACCAGGTGATCATCACCTAACCCAGGACATGTTCACTGACCCTGCAACTGGAAACTGACCAGGTGAACATCACCTAACGCAGGACATGTTCACTGACCTTGCATCGGGAAAATGAATAAGAGAATGTCACCTAACCCAGGACATATTCACTGATCCAGCACCTGGAAACTGACCATGTGATCATCACCTAACACAAGACATGTTCACTGAACCAGCACCTGGATACTGACCATGGGATCATCACCTAACCCAGGACATGTTCTCTGACCCAGCACCTGGAAACTGAGCATGTGATCATCACCTAACCCAGGACATATTCACCGAACCAGCACCTGGAAATTGACCAGGTGAGCATCACCTAACGCAGAACATGTTCACTGACCCAGCACCTGTAAACTGAGCATGTGATCATCACCTAACCCAGGACATATTCACCGAACCAGCTCCTGGAAATTGACCAGGTGAGCATCACCTAACGCAGGACATTTTCACTGACCTTGCATCGGGAAAATGAATAAGAGAATGTCACCTAACCCAGGACATATTCACTGATCCAGCACCTGGAAACTGACCATGTGATCATCACCTAACGCAGGACATGTTCACTGATCCAGCACCTGGAAACTGACCATGTGATCATCACCTAACCCAGGAGATGTTCACTGACCCAGCACCTGGAAACTGACCAGGTGAACATCACCGAACCCAGGACATGTTCACTGAACCAGCACCTGGAAACTGACCATGTGATCATCACCTAACCCAGGACATGTTCACTGACCGAGCACCTGGAAACTAACCATGTGATCATCACCTAACCCAGGAGATGTTCACTGACCCAGCACCTGGAAACTGACCAAGTGAACATCACCGAACCCAGAACATGTTCACTGAACCAGCACCTGGAAACTGACCATGTGATCATCATCTAACCCAGGACATGTTCACTGAACCAGCGCCTGGAAACTAGACATGTGATCATCACCTAACCAAGGATATGTTCACTCACCCAGCACATGGAAACTGACCAGGTGAACATCACCTAACCCAGGACATATTCACTGAACCAGCACCTGGAAATTGACCAGGTGAACATCACCTAACCCAGGACATGTTCACTGACCCAGCACCTGTAAACTGAGCATGTGATCATCACCTAACCCAGGACATATTCACTGAAACAGCACCTGGAAATTGACCAGGTGAGCATCACCTAACCCAGGAAATGTTCACTGACCCAGCACCTGGAAACTGACCAGGTGAGCATCTCCTAACCCAGGACATGTTCACTGACCCAGTACCTGGAAACTAACCATCTGATTATCACCTAACCCAGGAAATGTTCACTGACCCTGCACCTAGAAACTGACAATGTGATCATCACCTATCCCAGGGCATGTTCACTGACCCTGCACCTGGAAAGTGATCAGGTGAACATTACCTAACGCAGGACATGATCACTGACCATGCATCGGGAAACTGAATAAGAGAATGTAGCCTAACGCAGGACGTGTTCACTGATCCAGCAACTGGAAACTGACCATGTGATCATCACATAACCCAGGAGATGTTCACTGACCCAGCACCTTGAAACTGACCAGGTGAACATCACCGAACCCAGGACATGTTCACTGACCCAGCACCTGGAAATAAACCATGCGATCATCACCTAACCCAGGACATGTTCACTGACCCAGCAACTGGAAACTGACCATGTGATCATCATCTAAGCGAGGACATGTTCACTAACCCAGCACCTGGAAACTGACCATGTGATCATCACCTAACCCGGGACATGTTCACTGACCCAGCACCTGTAAACTGACCATGTGATCATCACCTAATGCAGGACATGTTCACTGACCCTGCATCGGGAAACTGAATAAGAGAATGTCACCGAACGCAGGACATGTTCACTGATCCAGCACCTGGAAACTGACCATGTGATCATCACCTAACCCAGGAGATGTTCACTGACCCAGCACCTGGAAACTGACCAAGTGAACATCACCGAACCCAGAACATGTTCACTGAACCAGCACCTGGAAACTGACCATGTGATCATCACCTAACCCAGGACATGTTCACTCAACCAGCACCTGGAAACTAGACATGTGATCATCACCTAACCAAGGATATGTTCACTCACCCAGCACATGGAAACTGACCAGGTGAACATCACCTAACGCAGGACATTTTCACTGACCCAGCACCTGTAAACTGAGCATGTGATCATCACCTAACCCAGGACATATTCACTGAAGCAGCACCTGGAAATTGACCAGGTGAGCATCACCTAACCCAGGACATGTTCACCGACCCTGCACCTGGAAACTGACCAGGTGAACATCACCTAACGCAGGACATGTTCACTGACCTTGCATCGGGAAAATGAATAA